>NC_053022.1:311854016-312105762 GCF_003073215.2 Triticum urartu | reverse complement strand
TTTCCCTTTGAAGTTATCTTATCGGATTGAGTCTTTAAGGATTTGAGAACACTTGATGTATGTCTTACGTGGGATACCTGTGGTGACAATGGGGTATTCTATTGATCCACTTGATGTATGTTTTGGTGATCAACTTGCGGGTTCCGCCCATAAACCTATGCATAGGGGTTGGCACATGTTTTCGTCTTGACTCTCCGGTAGAATCTTTGGGGCACTCTTTGAAGTACATTGTGTTGGTTGAATAGATGAATCTGAGATTGTGTGATACACGTGTGGGTGCGAGGCATTGGGCTCTAACTGAACCCGAGCGAGGCGTTCGGCTCTAACTGAACCTGAGCGATTGCACTGCAGGCTACGTGTTACACTGAACCCGAGCGATCGATCGATCCCTTCCTGTTAACTCAACCCGAGCGATTCCTTCGCTACTGCTGCTAAATGAAGCCGATCGATGCTGCCTCTGGATGAACAGTGAGCGTTGTTGGGGGGTTTGGATGAACAGTTCCCGGTGGGGGTTGGATGAACAGGAACCCGTGGTAGTAGAGGCTGTTGCCGCTGGATGAATAGTACCCCGATCGATCGAGCCGGTGGATGAACAGGACCCCGTGGAGGGCTGGATGAACAGGACCCCGTGGAGGGGTGGTTGAACAGGACCCCGTGGAGAGGGCTGGTTGAACAGTAGCCGGTGGAGGCTGGTGAGGGAGTCCTGGACTAAGGGGTCCTCGGGCGTCCAGCCTGTTAGCCATGGGCCGGACTGATGGGCTGTGAGGAACACGAAGACCGAAGACTGCACCCGTGTCCGGATGGGACTTTCCTTGGCGTGGTAGGCAAGCTTGGCGACCAAATATGTAGATTATTTTCTTTGTAACCGACCTTGTGTAACCCTAGATCCTCCTGATGTCTATATAAACCGGAGGACTTAGTCTGGAGGAGGGAGATATTCATTACCATAGCCATACAAGCTAGGCCTCTAGGGTTTAGCCATTACGATCTCGTGGTAGGTCAACTCTTGTAATACTCATATTCATCAATATCAATCAAGCAGGACGTAGGGTATTACCTCCATAGAGAGGGCCCAAACCTGGGTAAACATTGTGTCCCCTGTCTCCTGTTACCATCGACCTTAGACGCACAGTTCGGGACCCCCTACCCGAGATCCGCCGGTTTTGACACCGACATTGGTGCTTTCATTGAGAGTTCCACTGTGCCATCGTCAAGAGGTTCGATGGCTCCTTTAATCATCTACAACGATGTTGTCCAGGGGGAGTCTTCCTCCCTAGACAGATTTTTGTGTTCGGCGGCTTCGCACTGCGGGCCAACTCCCTAGGCCATCTGGAGCAGATTGAAAGCTACGCCCCTGGCCATCAGGTCAGATTTGGGAGCTTGAACTACGTCACGGACATCCATGGAGATTTGATCTTCGCCGGATTTGAGACAGCGGTGACCGCTCCTGGTCACCTCAATGAACATGACATAAATCTGTCATCGGACCGCATTCAGGAGATAGCACGCGCAACCGCTCCGGCCTTAGATACGGAGCATACTACACCATCCAAGGATCGAAGGCTCAATCCCACCATGGAGGCCATAGATTCCCCAACATTGGAGCCGCACATGGACTTAACCTCACACGATATTTGTGTCAACGGAACTCCAGACTCGTCTCCGGTTATAAGTTCCGAACCACGTGAGCCCGCGATCACCGAACTTGATCATTTATCAATCTTCGAGTTCAGTGCCGCAGACATCTTCCAGCACTTGCCCTTCGGCGATGTGCTAAACTCATTAAAGAACCTCTCCTTGGCGGGGGACCCCCAGTTGAACTATGTCCAGTTCGAACTAGGGGCTGACAGTGGAGAATTTAGCTCCCTACCCGCCACCCACTTTATAGCCACTTTCGAGGATTTGACCGACACACTTAATTATGGCTCTGACAACATTGATGTTATGGACGACGATGCCGGAGAAGAAGAGGCCCAAAACCAGCCGTTCACCGGACGCTAGACGGCCACTCCCTCGTATGTTGTATTCATGCTGGATGCACCAAAGGAGAACAGTGGTGATGACAAGGAAGACCCAGTAGAGGATAAACCTTCCGAAATACAATCAAAGCGCCGTCGTCAGCAGCGCCGCTCTAAGTCACGACGTTGTAGAGACAGCAACACCGGCACATGAGAAGATAGTACTCCGGAAGGTGCCGAAGACAACGAAGACCCCGTTGACGCAACTACTGCACAAGCTGAATGGGAAGATGGGCAGGTTAGCCCTGGAAAGTAGGCCACGCACGAAGACTCAGAGCCCTGGGAAGATGGGCAGGTCTGCTCTCCGAGGATGAGGCAAGCCTCGGCACCAAGGATTTCATCGTGCCTGAGGAACCTCTTGAACAGGAGCGCTTCAAGCGCCAGCTGATAGCCACTACAAGGAGCCTGAAAAAGAAGCAGCAACCGCTTCAAGCTGACCAAGATCTGCTCAACGATAAATGGACTGACGTCCAAGCAGCCGAAGAATACGGCCTCAAGTGCCCAACCAAAAGCTACCCGAAGCGCAAATTGCTACCTCAGTTCGATGATGAGGCGCCGGAATACATACCACCATCACACAATGCGGCTGACCAACAACCACGTGGTCGGGAAAAAACAACAACTCAAGCCGAACACCAGCCCTCCCTGCCTCATCGCAAAGGCAGAGGTAAATTAGCTCACGGCCATACATATGACCTTCGGTAGGACCTGAACAATAAAGCAGGACATACCAGATCGATCTACGGATCGTGAGGATGTGCCCCGACAAGCGACGACGGCCATCTATTAGGACGTGACAAACCTAGTCATGCGCGGGCCAAAAGCCACAGACGGACTCCATCAGAGCTACGTCGCGATACAGCCCGATATAGAGGCGCCGCACACCCTCATTGCTTCACCGACGAAGTCATGGAACATGAATTCCCAGAAGGGTTCAAACCCGTGAACATAGAATCATACGACAGAACCAGAAACCACGCGGTATGGATTGAAGACTTCATTCTCCATCTAAAGATTAAAGGACCGGCTCAGCACTGGTTAAACAGCCTGCCTGAAAACTCTATCGGCAGCTGGGAAGACTTGGACGAAGCCTTCTTCAAAAACTTCCAAGGTACATATGTCCGGCCACCAGACGTCGATCAGTTAAGCCACATAGTTCAACAACCTAGAGAGTCAGCCAGGAAATTCTGGACTAGGTTCCTAACCAAAAAGAACCAGATCGTTGACTGTCCGGATGTCGAAGCCCTAGCGGCCTTTAAACATAGCATCCGTGACGAATGGCTCGCCCGCCACCTCGGCCAAGAAAAGCCAAAATCTATGGCAGCCCATACGGCACTCATGAACTGCTTTTGCGCGGGTGAGGTTAGTTGGCTGGCCCGTAGCAAAAGCAATGCAAGCGACGCCGGCACCCCTGAAGTTAAAAATAAGAAAGACAAGTCTCGACGCAATAGATACAAGCGACGAAACAACAATGACAACACCGAGGATACGGCGGTCAACGCCGGATTCGCTGGCTCTAAGTCCAGTCAGTGGAAGAAGCCGTTTCAAAAGAACAATTCGGGCCCACTCTAGCTTGGACCGCATACTTGATCGTTCGTGCCAGATTCATGGCACCCCAGACAAACTACCCAATCACACCAATAGAGATTGTTGGGT
The DNA here is from genome assembly GCF_003073215.2 of Triticum urartu. NCBI lineage: Eukaryota > Viridiplantae > Streptophyta > Magnoliopsida > Poales > Poaceae > Triticum > Triticum urartu. The sequence goes on along the minus strand of NC_053022.1, from coordinate 312,102,088 downwards.
TTTTAAACAGGCCGACAAGTTAAATGCTGAAAGAAAGGATAAGGGATCGCAAAGCGAGGACGACGATGAGGAGCCCCGATCGCCGAACATAGGGGGACAGAAGAAGTTTCCCCTCAGATCAAAACAGTGAACATGATATACGCTGCCCACATCCCCAAGAGGGAGCGCAAGAGCGCACTAAGGGACGTCTACTCAATAGAGCTAGTCGCCCCAAAATTTAATCCATGGTCATCATGCCCGATCACTTTTGATCGCCGGGATCATCCGAATAGTATCCGTCACGGTGATTCAGCCGCACTGGCCCTGGACCCAATAATTGATGGGTTCCACCTAACGCGGGTCCTGATGGACGGTGGCAACAGCCTAAACTTTCTCTATCAGGATACAATGCGCAAAATGAGCATTCATCCATCACGAATCAAACCCACAAAAACTACCTTTAAAGGAGTCATACCAGGTTAGAGGCCCGCTGTGCGGGCACAATCACGCTCGAGGTTTTCTTCGGATCTCCGCACAATTTCCGAAGTGAGGAGTTAATCTTTGCCATAGTCCCCTTTCGCAGCGGCTATCATGCACTGCTCGGACGGACCGCATTCACTCGACTCAACGTAGTGCCACACTATGCTTATCTCAAGCTCAAGATGCCCAGTCCACATGGCGTCATAACAGTGAATGGAAATACGGAACGCTCCCTCCGTACAGAAGAGCACATAGCTGCCTTAGCAACAGAAGTACAGAGTGGCCTTCTCAAGCAGAACCTTTATTCGACTGCCGAGCCCACGAACACCGTCAAGAGGGTTTGAAATACCCTGCAGCAGGACAACTCGGCTCGTCAGGAGCTCGACTAGCAATCCGTCCTCCGTCTCAGTCCCGGTCAAGTAGTGGCATCCGTGCTGCGCATACATAACTGCACATTCAAAATTCCATGGGCATCGACGGAGGCATAACTAGCTTGTGATCCACAGTACGGCTCAACCGACACCGGATACACACATACTTTCATTCTTATTCGTTTCCTTTTCAGGTTTCAATCCCGCAGGCCTGATCCGATGGCCTGATCATCGATACTCTTGATGGACAAACACACCAAGGTTGCAAGAAGCACAGGCATATGGGGGGCTTCTCTAGGTGGTTTCGTTAACGATCACTCTACTTGTTTTTCAGGACCCATGTGCAGCTCTCCCTTGGTTAAGGCATAGTAACTAGCCTCCCGCTTATTGCATTACTTGTATAAACGCGCTTTAATGCACTAATGAAATTATAATAAGAACAGTTTGCGGCTCAAATTTTACGGCCCTAGCTTATCACTTGGTCTTCTTTTTCTTCCTCTTTTGTCTTTTCTTTTCTGGTAACTTTATCAGGTAGCACCTGTACACTTTGGTACGTTTGATGTTCGCCAGGGGCTTCATAGCACCCCACACCACGGCAACAAAAGTCTGAACACTTTTTATAAGTATAGTTCGGCACCCAGATTTTGCATTATATGCATTGGCTCCAAATCATGTCTTTGGTTAATAGTTGGGTTGCCCGGCTCCTGTGCTTGCTACCTCACGTTCCGCTATATCGGATAAGGTAGTAAAGGGAGAACTACTGCGATTGTGCCTTGGTTTATCCAAAGGAGCACCTCAGTAGAGAAAGCCGAAAACTGACTGTCATGATGCGGTGAGAGACGGTCATCTGTTCGGAGGTTGCAAATCGTTGGAGATTTCTTCTGCACTACGCGAAGGATCGGTACTTCCCGATTAGACGCTTATAGAACTATAGGTCGGATACTAGGGGCTGCACCCATGTTTTTATTGTCGACCTCCTATGGCTATGTGAGGGAGTTAAAGCCGCATAGTCTGGTTGCCTGGTTCGTTGCGCTAAACAACTCCTTCAAGGACCATATAATTGGATCAAGATTGTTTAGATACCATCCCAAACACCTCCGTACTACCTACGTGGGGGCAGAAGCCAACGACTGGTTAACCATTAGATTTCATATAACACGGGTGCACATGAGGTAAAATTTAAAAACATAACAAGCATTATATTACAAACCCACTTTGTTCTATCATACAAAGTCGAAGGAACATGAATACATCCATTCAAACAAAATATCCTGCAAACAATGCGTTGCTACAATGCGAGACCCTCTAGGACATCTGCAAAATAGCTCTCGGGTGTGCGGTGCTCCTTGCCCTCCGGCGGCCCCTTGGTCAGCTCGACGGTGTCCATCTTCGCCCACCACATCTTGCAGTGGCCGAAGGCCATGCATGCACCTTCAATACAGGTTGATCGCTTGACGGCCTCCAGCCGAGGACAGGCATTTGCCAGCCGCTTCACGAGTCTGAAGTAGCTGCCAGGCATAGCGTCGGTGGGCCACAGCCGGATTATCAAGTGCTTCATGGCTACTTTGGCCATCCTATGCAGCTCCAGTAGCTGTTTCAGCTGATCGGTGAAGGGCACGGGATGCTCTGGCGCAAGATACTGCGACCAGAACAATTTCTCCGTGGAGCTCCCTTCTTCGGCTCGGAAGAACTCCGCGGCGTCGGACACACTGCGTGGCAAATCTACGAAGGCTCTTGGAGAACTCCAAATCCGGGTTAGTAAGAAATACTTCTTCTACATATATTTGCTTTGCATACCAAATGCCTTACCCGCCACGATCTTCCTAGCCTCCTGGATCTCCTGGTGGGCACCCTGGGCTTCAACCCGGGCCGCTTCCGCGCTTTGACGAGCCTTGGAGAGTTCGGTCTCTCGAGCCGAAACTTCGCCCTCCAGGGTCTCATAATTCTTCACCGTGTCCTGGAGCTCTTGCTGGACCTCATTCAACCGGGCCTTCAGCTTCTTGCGAGCGGTCTGCTCCTTGACAGCTTCCCCCTCGGCTTCGGCCAGGGCCTTTGTCAGGGCTTCGACCTCGGTTGTCGCCCCTACACATATAATGACACTACGGTTAGTATACATCATTTACTATTTCTGAATATATAGCGAGCCATTGCATACCTTGCTGGTCTTCTGGTTGCTTCCTCGCCTGGCCGAGCTCTTCTTCGGCCGCTCTAGTTTTTGCCTTAGACTGGAGACTTCGGCAGTGTGAGAAGTTGCAGCCAGCCGCGACGCCTGCTTATTCACATCAAACACAGTTTGGTTAGTTTCCTGCGAAATTTAATGGAACTTCTGTCCGGATTTTCTTTCCGAACACCAGACAGTGTCTCAGGGGCTACTGTCTAAGTGGGGATTTTCTCGGTTAAACACCACTTACCTCAAAACCTGTTAGCAGGTGATTCGTCTCCAACATATCTATAATATTTGATAGTTCCAAGCTATATTATATTCAGTTTTGGATGTTTAATGGGCTTTATTATACACTTTTATATTATTTTTGGGACTAACCTATTAACCGGAGGCCCAACCCAAATTGTTGTTTTGTTGCCTATTTCAGTGTTTCGCAGAAAAGGAATATCAAACTTAGTCCAAACGGAATGAAACCTTCGGGAACGTGATTTTTGGAACAAACTTGATCCAGAGGACTTGGAGTGGACGTCAGGAAACGAACAAGGAGGCCACGAGGCAGGGGGCGCGCCTACCACTCCTTTGCATGCCCTCCACCCTCGTGGGCCCCTCGTAGCTCCACCGACCTACTTCTTCCTCCTATATATACCTATGTATCGCCAAACCATCAGACACGGAGCCAAAACCCTATTTCCACTGCCGAAACCTTCTGTACCCGTGAGATCCCATCTTGTGGCCTTTTCTGGCGCTCCGCCGGAGGGGGCATCAATCACGGAGGGCTTCTACATCAACACCATAGCCTCTCCGATGATGTCTGAGTAGTTTAATTCAGACCTTCGGGTCCATAGTTATTAGCTAGATGGCTTCTTCTCTCTCTTTGGATCTTAATTCTCTTGGAGATCTATTCAATGTAACTCTTCTTTTTGCGGTGTGTTTGTTGAGACCCGATGAATTGTGGGTTTATGATCAGGATTATCTATGGACAATATTTGAATCTCGTCTGAATTCTTTTATGTCTGATTGGTTATCTTTGCAAGTCTCTTTGAAGTATCATTTTGGTTTGGCCTACTAGATTGATCTTTCTTGCAATCAGAGAAGTTCTTAGCTTTGGGTTCAATCTTGCGGTGCTCGATCCTAGTGACAGAAAGGGAAATGAAACGTATTGTATTGTTGCCATCGAGGATAAAAAGATGGGGTTTATATCATATTGCATGAGTTTATCCCTCTACATCATGTCATCTTGCTTAAGGCGTTACACTGTTTTGATGAACTTAATACTCTGGATGCATGCTAGATAGCGGTCGATGTGTGGAGTAATAGTAGTAGATGCAAGCAAGAGTCGGTCTACTTGTCACGGACGTGATGCCTATATACATGATCCTACCTAGATATTCTCATAACTATGCTCAATTCTATCAATTGCTCGACAGTAATTCGTTTACCCATCGTAATACTTATGCTTTGTTGAGAGAAGCCACTAGTGAAACCTATGGCCCCCGGGTCTACTTTCCATCATATTAATCTTCCGTCAACAAGCTATTTCAATTTCTGTTTATTTTGATTTCTTTACTTTTTAGTCTTTATCATAAAAATACCAAAAATATTATCTTATCATATCTATCAGATATCACTCTCGTAAGTGACCGTGAAGGGATTGACAACCCCTTTATCGTGTTGGTTGCGAGGTTCTTATTTGTTTGTGTAGGTGCGTGGGATTTGAGCATGGCCTCCTACTGGATTGATACATTGGTTCTCAAAAACTGAGGGAAATACTTACACTACTTTACTACATCACCCTTTCCTCTTCAAGGGAAAACCAACGCAGTTCTCAAGAGGTAGCAAGAAGGATTTCTGGCGCCGTTGCCGGGGAGTCTATGCACAAGTCAAGACATACCAAGTACCCATCACAAACCCTTAGCCCTCGCATTACATTATTTTCCATTTGCCTTTCGTTTTCCTCTCCCCCACTTCACCCTTGCCATTTTATTCGCCCTCCTTTTCCGTTCGCCTCTTTTTCCTTCCTGTCTTCTATGTGCTCGTTCTTTTTGCAATTTGTTGCCATCATGTCTGAAACTAGGGAGGTTATCGTTGATATGGATAATAATATGGAAAACTTTGATGCTATTGATGATCCTCTTGAAAATCCTACTATTTTACACACTAAAAAGTTTCGGATTGGTTGCGGTAATATTATTGGGAAGGGAGTTATTCAAGATTTCTTTACTTGTGCCAGTGCTTTGCCCACCATGAGTGGATCTATCCTTCATAAAACTAGTAGTCTCGCAGATGCTATATCTTTGCTCATAGTTGAACTTGAAAGACAATTTTTACATATGCATCCTTCCATACAAAGGATTTTCCTAGAATTTTCTAATATTGAGCATTCTTCTGTTAACCGAGCAGCAACCATCTTTTTAGCTCATGAGTTCAGATTTATAATAAAAGAAACCAATGAAAATTTTGCGCATTATAGGGTGGATGTTGGCCGTCCTCCCATAGAAACAATCCTTTTCTATCAAGAAGACATTATGCGTTTACGATCTTTAGATCATGTTGCTTTTAATGAAAAACTTAGAAAAAAGGTTCCTACCGATGCTCTTGTTAATAGTATATCTAAACTTAATGATAATTTTTCCATCCAGAACAACGGGCTAGGTTTTTCCCTTGAACAAAGGCTCATGACTTTTTGCCAAAAGAATGCTTATAATGATCAATTGATTGTGCAATATGAGGGGCCAAAGGAGGAACCAATACCTCCCGAGCTTGATCTTGGGGACTTATGTCCCATTAAATTTAGCCCCTTCGATTAATTTTGCTTGCCACAAAGAAAACTTGCTGATGAAGATAGGGAGTATGAGATGTGTTTTCGTGATTTACCTTATCATTATCATGCCATTACCTAGATCTATCCTTGCTTTTATGCCTAGCGAAGGGCGTTAAACGATAGCTCTTGTGTGGAGGAAACCCAATTTTATTTTTATTCTTTGCTTTTTGCTCCTGTTTAGTAATAAATAATTTATCTAGCCTCTGTTTGGGTTGTGTTTTTTATTTTTAATTAGTGATTGTGCCAAGTAGAATCGTTGGGAAGACTTGGGGAAAGTATTTTTGATCTTGCTGTAAAAAAACAGAAACTTTAGCGCTCACGAGAATTGCTGCCATTTTTTATTGGAGAGTGATATTTAGTTAATTCTTTTTGAAGATGATTAATAGATAAATTCATCACGTCCAGAAAGTTATTATAGAATTTTTGGGGTTCCAGAAGTTTGCGTTAGGTACACATTACTACAGACTTTTCTGTTTTTGACAGATTCTTTTTTTCGTGTGTTGTTTGCTTATTTTGATGAATCTATGGCTAGTAATAGAGTTTATAAACCATAGAGAAGTTGGAATACAGTAGGTTTAACACCAATATAAATCAAGAATGAGTTCATTACAGTACCTTGAAGTGGTGTTTTTTTTCTTTCGCTAACGGAGCTCATGAGATTTTCTATTAAATTTTGTGTTGTGCAGTTTTCAAGTTTTGGTAATGATTTGGATTATGGAACAAGGAGTGGAAAGAGCCTAAGCTTGGGGATGCCCAAGGCACCCCAAGGTAAATCTAAGGACACCAAAAAGCCAAATCTTGGGGATGCCCCGGAAGGCATCCCCTCTTTCGTCTTCGTCCATCGGTAACTTTATTTGGAGCTATATTTTTATTCACCACATGATATGTGTTTTGCTTGGAGCGTCATGTATGATTTGAGTCTTTGCTTATAGTTTACCATAATCATCCTTGCTGTACACACCTTTTGATAGAGACACGCATGATTCGGAATTTATTAGAATACTCTACGTGCTTCACTTATATCTTTTGAGCTATATAGTTTGTGCTCTAGTGCTTCACTTATATCTTTTTAGAGCACGGCGGTGGTTTGTTTTATAGAAACTATTGTTCTCTCATGCTTCAATTATATTATTTTGAGAGTCCTACAAAACAGCATGGTAATTTGCTTTAATTGTGAAATTAGTCCTATTATGATAGGCATCCAAGATTAGTAAAAATTTTCTTATAAGTGCGTTGAATACTAAGAGAAGGTTGATGCTTGATAATTGTTTTGAGATATGAAGATGATGATATTAGACTCATGCTAGTTGAGTGGTTATGAATTTGAGAAATACTTGTGTTAAAGTTTGTGATTCCCGTAGCATGCACGTATGGTGAACCGTTATGTGATGAAGTCAGAGCATGATTTATTTATTGATTGGCACAATCACTAATGAGTGGCGGTCGGGGACGAGCGATGGTCTTTTCCTACCAATCTATCCCCCTAGGAGCATGCGCGTAATACTTTGTTTTGATAAATAATAGATTTTTGCAATAAGTATATGAGTTCTTTATGACTAATGTTGAGTCCATGGATTATATGCACTTTTATCCTTCCACCATTGCTGGCCTCTCTAATACCGCGCAATTTTCACCAGTATCATACACCCACCATATACCTTCCTCAAAACAGCCACCATACCTACCTATCATGGCATTTCCTTAGCCATTCTGAGATATATTGCCATGCAACTTACCACCGTTCCGTTTACTATGACACGCTCCATCATTGTCATATTTCTTTGCATGATCATGTAGTTGACATCGTATTTGTGGAAAAGCAACTGTTCATTATCTTCATACATGTCACTCTTGATTCATTGCATACCCCGGTACACTGCCGGAGGCATTCATATAGAGTCATATTTTGTTCTAAGTATTGAGTTGTAATACTTGAGTTGTAAGTAAATAAAAGTGTGATGATCATCATTATTAGAGCATTGTCCCAAGTGAGGATAGGATGATGGAGACTATGATTCCCCCACAAGTCGGGATGAGACTCCGGACTAAAAAAAGAGGCCATAAAATAAAAGAAAAGGCCCAACTAAAAGAACATGAGAGAATAGAGAGAAGGGACAATGCTACTATCCCTTTTCCACACTTGTGCTTCAAAGTAGCACCATGATATTTATGATAGAGAGTCTCTTGATTTGTCACTTTCATATACTAGTGGGAATTTTCATTATAGAACTTGGCTTGTATATTCCAATGATGGGCTTCCTCAAATTGCCCTAGGTCTTCTTGAGCAAGCAAGTTGGATGCACACCCACTTAGTTTTCATTATTGATCTTTCATACACTTATAGCTCTAGTGCATCCGCTGCATGGAAATCCCTACTCACTCACATAAATATCTATTAACGGGCATCTCCATAGCCCTTGATATGCCTAGTTGATGCGAGACTATCTTCGCCTTTTTGTCTTCTCCACAACCACCATTCTATTCCACCTATAGTGCTATATCCATGGCTCACGCCCATGTATTGCGTGAAGATTGAAAAAGTTTGAGAACACCAAAAGTATGAAACAATTGCTTGGCTTGTCATTGGGGGTTGTGCATGATTTAAATATTTTGTGTGGTGAAGATAGAGCATAGCCAGACTATATGATTTCGTAGGGATAACTTTCTTTGGCCATCTTATTTTGAGAAGACATGATTGCTTTATTAGTATGCTTGAAGTATTATTACTTTTATGTCAATATTAAACTTTTGTCTTGAATCTTTCGGATCTGAATATTCATACCACAAATAAGATAATTACATTAAAAATTATGCTAAGTAGCATTCCACATCAAAAATTCTGTTTTATCATTTACGTACTCGAGGACGAGCATGAATTAAGCTTGGGGATGGTCGATACGTCTCCAACGTATCTACAATTTTTTATTGTTACATGCTATATTATATTCTGTTTTGGATGTTTAATGGGATTTATTATACAATTTTATATTATTTTTGGGACTAACCTATTAACCGGAGGCCCAGCCCAAATTGTTGTTGTTTTTGCCTATTTCAGTGTTTCGCAGAAAAGGAATATCAAACGGAGTCCAAACGGAATGAAACCTTCGGGAACGTGAATTTTGGAACAAACATGATCCAGAGGACTTGGAGTGGATGCCAAGAAATGAACGAGGTGGCCACGAGGTAGGGGGTACGCCTGCCGCCCTGGGCGTGCCCTCCACCCTCGTGGGCCCCTGGTAGCTCCACCGACCTACTTATTCCTCCTATATATACGTACGTACACCCAAACCACCAGACACGGAGCCAAAACCCTATTTCCACTGCCGCAACCTTCTGTACCCATGAGATCCCATCTTGGGGCCTTTTCCGGTGCTCCGCCGAAGGAGCATCGATCACGGAGGGCTTCTACATCAACACCATAGCCTCTCTGATGATGTGTGAGTAGTTTACTTCAGACCTTCGGGTCCATAGTTATTAGCTAGATGGCTTCTTCTCTCTCTTTGGATCTCAATACAAAGTTCTGCTCGATTCTCTTGGAGATCTATTCGATGTAACTCTTCTTTGTGCGGTGTGTTTGTCGAGATCCGACAAATTGTGGGTTTATGATCAAGATTATCTATGAACAATATTTGAATCTCCTCTGAATTCTTTTACATATGATTGGTTATCTTTGCAAGTCTCTTCAAATTATCAGTTTGGTTTGGCCTACTAGATTGATCTTTCTTGCAATGGGAGAAGTGATAGAACGGGCAACGACACGTATTGTATTGTTGCCATCGAGGATAAAAAGATGGGGTTTATATCATATTGCATGAGTTTATCCCTCTACATCATGTCATCTTGCTTAAGGCACTACTCTGTTCTTATGAACTTAATACTCTAGATGCATACTAGATAGCGGTCGATGTGTGGAGTAATAGTAGTAGATGCAGGCAGGAGTCCGTCTACTTGTCACGGACGTGATGCCTATATACATGATCCTACCTAGATATTCTCATAACTATGCTCAATTCTATCAATTGCTCGACAGTAATTCGTTTACCCATAGTAATACTTATGCTTTCTTGAGTGAAGCCACTAGTGAAACCTATGGCCCCCGGGTCTATTTTCCATCATATTAATCTTCCGTCAACAAGATATTTCAATTGCCGTTTATTTTGCTTTCTTTACTTTTAGTCTTTATCATAAAAATACCAAAAATATTATCTTCTCATATATATCAGATCTCACTCTCGTAAGTGACCGTGAAGGGATTAACGACCCCTTTATCATGTTGGTTGCGAGGTTCTTATTTGTTTGTGTAGGTGCATGGGACTTTAGCGTGGCCTCCTACTGGATTGATACCTTGGTTCTCAAAAACTGAGGGAAATACTTACGCTACTTTACTGCATCACCCTTTCCTCTTCAAGGGAAAACCAACGCAGTGCTCAAGAGGTAGCAGCAGGCTGCTGCAGGCTTTGGTCACTCCGGTTCTAACGGACCAAACTTTCTGAATCACAGTACCCATAAGCATACGGTGTTCTTCCACAATAGATTGTCTGGCGCCTCTGGTTGGACAGAGGTCGCCGGCGGGACGGGCATGCCTCCTTCTCTTGAAGGAAGCTGCTTGTCGGATTCCAGGGCCGTATGGGTCTCCAGATGAATGCTCATATGGGGGCCGAATTGAGCTGGACCCCCATCGTCAGCCTCCAGGGGGGCTTGCTCGCCCATGTGTCCGGCGGCCGAGGTATCGCCCTTCGGTGCCGCCTTGACGGCCTCCTGAACCTCCCCTGGTCTGGCAAGGTCCGTTGGGAGAGCACCTCTTCGTCTCACTTGGCCTTGGGAGAGTAAGCGGCCGGCGGTGTCCCGCTGGCCATCTCCTTTGAGTCCAACGAGCTTGTCGATGAGGATCGCTGGGAGCTGTCGTGGGCCGGACTGCAACAGCATAACTAATCATGTCAATGCGACAAAGAGGATAGGTTAGATTTATGGGCATGTACGATTCTTAGCACTTATGATGTGGCCCGAGGCTTAGTGCGGGGGCGTCGCTCCGGACTGCTGTCGACGTCCCATGCGTAGCTGCCCGCGAGCGGGCTTTTCCGCTTCTTGGGCGCCTCCGCCTCTAGAATTGTGGAGGCCGCCCTCTTCTTCCTCCCCCCCCATCATGGGGAGAATCGCTCTCCTCCTCATCGTCGTTGTCTTCGGCGACGGAGGAACGGGTCTTGTCTTCGGACATCGTGTCCGAAGCGCCCTTGCGGTGGCGGCCACTCCGGACCCCCCTGGCCTTCCCCGTGGCCTTCTTCGCCGGCGTTGTATAGGGCGCCGGCACCAACATCTTCACTAAACGAGGAATGACTGGTTCTTCAGGCAGCGGAGCCGGACACTTGATCTGCTACGCCCTCTCCATCCAGTCCTAAAGAAGCAATGATAATAAAAGCTTAGATATCCTCTTGGAAACAAACAAGTAGAGGATGCGTTGAAAAGGTACCTCACTGGCGGGGTGGTTAATATCGTGCCCACGGTCCAAATCCGTGGCTGGCGGTACCTCGTTGCCCTTGAAGAGCAATTTCCAGGCATCTTCATGAGTTGTTTCGAAAAGCCTCTCCAGGGTCCGGTGCCTCTTTGGATTGAACTCCCAAAGGGGGCATTGTATCCGGTGAACTAGCATCACCTGGATTATATCGACAAGCTTGATATCCTTGTCCACCATACTTTGCACGTGCGTCTGCACCGCTATCAGCTCGTCTGATGAAGACCAATTCGGGTTCTTCTTGACCCAGGAGGTGAGCCGCATTGGAACGCCGGAATTGAATTCGGCAGCTGCCGCCAAGTTGGCGCCGCGGGGCTCAGTGATGTAGAACCACTGTTTCTACCATTCCTTGACAGTCTCCACAAAAGTACCTTTAGGCCAGGAGACATTGGTCAGCTTACTCACCATAGTGCCTCCGCACTCCTCGTGCTTGCCATCCACCACCTTCGGCCTCACGTTGAATACTTTGAGCCACAACACGAAGTGGGGTTGGATGCGGAGGAAGGCCTCACACACGACGATGAATGCCGAGATGTTGAGGAAAGAGTTCGGGGATAGATCATTAAAGTCTATCCCATAATAGTACATCAGCCCGTGGATGAAAGGGCGGAGTGGAAACTCCAGTCCGCGGAGGAAATGAGGGAGAAATACCACCCTCTCGTTGGGCTTTGGTGTGGGGATGACTTGCCCCGGGCTAGAAGATGGTGGGCGATTTCCTTCGCCAAGTACCCGGCCGCCCGATGCTCAGTAATGTCCTTCTCCTTGATGGAGGAGACCATCCACTTGCCTTGACCTCTGGATCCGGACATGGTTGAGTGCTAGCTTGAGTGGGAAGGAGATGAGAACTTGGGTGCTAGAGCTCAAGAGTGGAAGGGCAGAGGATGAGAGAAGGCGTGGGAGAATAAAGGGGATTCTTATCCGGACATGGTATTTACTTTCTGGCACCCTGGACACAGTACATACGTGTACATGCTACATGCACGCCTCTACTACGACACGTGCGCGCCTCTATTACGACACGTGCCCTTCGTTGCATGGCCACGGTTCATCGCTGCAGCCTACAGATAGACATATCGACCAGTATGTCCTTACACGTTCGCGTCCAGAATGACAATGCTATGTACGCTTCGACCAGGTGGGTCCCGACTGTCAGGCACTTCCTTGCGTGCGAAGATGTAGCTGGTGGGTCCCAGCAGTCAAGGGGAGAAAACATTACTTTTCAGGGTAAAAAGGATGCAGTTGCATGCATGCGTCCATGGGCGTGGTGCATCCCCACTGTCAGCCTCTCACGCACAGTCATCTTCCGATGACTCTCGGTTGTTGACCACGTTGACCACACCGTGCCAAGCGCACCAAGGCTGGTGGACGATGGCGAGGACCCAGACTGGAATAACCCGGAGATGGGGAAGATCCGGAAGTGGAGTCGTAGATGGAGAGGAGTGGGAAACTTGACTGGTTCGGGTGCGCCGCAGCATAGCCACGGTGCCGCCCACGGGAGACAGGAGCAAGAATAGAGGTTGAAGAAGGAGCTCGGCTATTGGATTAACATCCAATGGTCCAACTGCTAGAACCATTTGTTGATTAAGTTGACAAAGCCCTGTGTACATGTCCGCTTAGTAGGCCCACAAGTCGGCCACCAAATCTGACGGGTCCCAGCTCTCAATGGGAGGAATAATTTTTTTCGCATAACAAGGAGGTACTTCATTTCGTGCGAAGATACAACCGGTGGGTCCCCGCTGTCATGGGGAGGAAACATTTTTTCAGCTTAATAAGGAGGAACTTTCCTTGCATGCGACCATGGACCTCATGGGTTCTAGCCGTCAGGCTCTTCATGTACAGTCTTCTTCTGATGACTCTTGTTTGTTGACCACGCCGCACCGAGCACAGCAAGGCAGTGGACGACGACGAGGCCCCGGATGGGAACGGCCCGGAGATGGGAAGACGCGGCAGTGGAGTCATAGATTGAGACGAGGAGAAGGGTTATAACTCGTTCTGGTGCGGTGTGGGGCTGCAGTCGGTGGAGAATAACAAGAGGTGTGGAGGGGTCGAGGGATAGCCTGGCCAGTAGTGGGGTAGCGCTTCGCAGCGATGCGTGCTAAGCAGAGCCGCTAGCCGCCGGAGGCCGGACCAGGCGGTCCCGGCGACGCTGGAGGAAGAAGACAAGAGATTGAAGGTGCATGCCAGCCATTGGATATAAATCCAATGGATGTGGATGTTATAATCATTTGTTGACCAAGTTGACAAAGCCCTGCGTAGGCTTCGACCTATTGGCCCACAAGTTAGCCTTCAAATGGCATATATTTAACCCATATTTTGTCCATTTGCTGGGCTGGGTGAACAAATAATTTCGCGTCAATGCGGCCCATTCATAATCAAAGAAATCCGAGCCCATTTACACTTTCTTGAAATACACGAATTAGTTGGGCTCGTTTCTATATATAATGTTAGGTTAGAAGGGGCAATTAATATCAAAAAATAAATGTGAGCGACACATTTTTATATATAAAATTAACAAATTAGCGAGTTACTGCTCAAAATAAAAATGAGCGCATTATTATTACATTGGTCCTTTAAATCTTCGCAAGCACCAGGATTTTCCTTGCATGTGAGTTAAAAACAACCAGGATTTTCCTTCCCAACTTCTGTTAAACATTTACTTTTATAAGTTAATAACACATGGGATGTTTTTATAATGTATATATAAGTCTCTATAAAATATACAATAATAGTAATAATATAAATATATATAATGTGGTTAGAAGGGAAAACATAAATTGGAGACAACATTATTGTTCTTATATATAGATAAATAGAACAGAGATCAGCGTTTTATTAAGAAAAATACATTGGGATGTCGATCTTTAAGAAAAAGCCTATAGGCCGGTAGGGACCTCAAAAAATAAGTTGAAACCACTATCTGCATATGTCGTGGGCTACCCATGTTAAAAAACAAAACCTAGGCCTAGCTGATACTTGTTCGCCCTCTAGAAAAAATGATACCAGCTAGATCTCCGAGCGAACTGGATTAAAGATGGGGCCGGTGGCTCGACTGAAGAAGCACATCAGGAGCGATTTTTTTCTTCAGTGGATTTCCCTCGATGGCATTTTTTTACTTGCCTATGCACCATACAACTTGTATTTTTAGCCACCCAGTCCGTGGTGGACCAACAGCCCATTTGCTGGGCGGGCCAACCTATAGAAACCAGCACTGAATTTTTCATCAAGCCCCAAAAATAGTGCAATACTATATTTGTTTTGAGGCCGAAAGCATTACGGAAGGGGTTGAGCGGGGGAGGGGGGAAGACAGAGCAAAAAGATTAAAAAGAGCTGATGCACCATTGCTATCCTAACAAAGCAGGTGCAATTCTTCTCGGGAAGGAGGTGTGCCATTCACATCCACACGTCACAAATCCAACAGTAGCCATACTAAAAAGTTCACGCACAAGTACAACGGAGAAGGTAAACATTCATGTCAAACTCAGGTTCACAGGACACGTTCATATTCATAGCCAACATTCACAATCAACAACTCAAAAGATTCATATATACACAAGTTCAGCATGTCTATGCATCCAAATGATTGATAGATCACACAACAATATTCATTGATAATTCACAAAAAGATTCAGATATACACATGTTCAGTATGTTTATGCATCCAAATGATTGAGATCACGGCCAATATCATCCATGGAAGAACTTTAATTGCCTAGGGTATAGACTGGTAACTGGTGTTCAGTCGGAGGTACTTCTTGTTAAAATTAATGCTTGTACGAGTAAACTTTCGACTACATAAGAGGCAGCACAGACAATCTGAACTTTGCTTATAGGTTTATCCTAAAGTAGTGGCCTCATGCCGAGGGAGGTTCGAGCAACTTGGCCACTACTTTCATCCAACTAGTTTACTGGCTCATCTTGGTCCTCTAGCTCGCCAAAATTCTACATTGCAGGCAAGAAAGGAGGTGGTTGAGAAAATGAACCACCCAAATTTTTTGTGCAGTTCAACTGAAATGGAGCATCCCTGGCGTGCAGACTGATTAAGTGCCAGATGAATATACCTTGTCTGGAATCTTTAGACTCCATGCCATACAGTTTGCTACCATATGTGCCAATAAGCAAAAGGCACAAGTTGGGACCAAAGACTGGACTGCCTTTTTCTGGGCTATGCGCCAAGCAATATTTTTGGCGTTCACTCTCCTAATATTTGGAGTTTGACAACTTGTTGACGCCGGTTGATACTCGAATGAATATAGGCACTTCTTCTTGTCAACATCGATGCTTGTCTGAGTGAACTTTGGAGTACATAGCAGAAGCATAAGTTCCTATCCATCTGATCTTTTTGTGCAGTTCTACTGAAATCACCCAATGTAATGATTTGCCTGCAAATTCGGGCTCCAAGTTACTCCTTCCTGAAATTGGCAAACAGTACCACAATACCAAATTACCAATACATATGACAAGCACAATAATCAGGATAAAGACCAGTACCAACCTGCGTGAGGTAGCATATCAATTACTATTTCCTTTGACTAGAAGCCGAGATAAACCAAGCGACTGACAGCAAAGGAAGGATGCAAGCCCAGATTAGCGACTGATAGGAAAGGAAGGAAGCTGTCGAGGCAATGACGCACCCAAAGTTTTTGTGTTGTTCCACCAAAATCGAGCATTGTTGTTGGCACATATATTGAGAGAGTGAGATTACTGTAATAGTGGGACTAGTTGATGAAACATACACTAACAAATAGACGCACCCTCATTATCTTAATGGGTAAAGTTAGCAACATAGTAGTCTTGCTTAAAGAGAGGAATTTGTTTATTTAATCAGTGCCAATTAGCTCAACACTCAAAGCATTGCCATGTATCATAGGTTGCAAAACTTTAACGTGCAAAGATAAAGGAGTTTCTCATCATAGTAGCACGATACAAATAGAGATGACAACGAACTAATATGGATGAAGGCCTTAGGCCGGTACCAACCTAAGCAAAAAAGCTTATTCATGTAGTCCCAGAAGAGATGATAAAGCACCCACTGGAATCACTCAATAGTATATATTTTTGTGCAATTCAAATGTATGGTTGAAATCACTCTTGTTTACCAGTGCTAGGATTATATCGAAAGATTATCAAGAACTTCCAGCAGAGTTAAAGCACTGGCTGGGATACAGTTCATTGTATTGTCTTGTGTAGTTCCACTAAAATGTATGATTGGCACAACATGATCCCTATTTGCACAAGTAGGAAAAAGGTGAAACCTTCATTAGCTTAGTGAGAAAGGATAGAAATACATTAACATATTACTCTAATAGTAGCATCAAATTCATCATGGACAATACGCAGAAGTGGAAGGGCTCCCTAGAGGATCGTCTCACATGTAAAGTAGACGTTGCCGGAGCCCTTGAATGGCCTCGACTGGCGCCTCGGCTTCAGCAATATCACCTTGGCACTGTTTATTCTTCTTCTTGCTCTTCATGCTCTGTTTCTCTTTCTCCTCACCAGTTGGTGAAACCAAGTACATGATTGGCCTTCTATCTCGGAATTGGTTTTGTCAGTGAGGGAGTACAAGTGTACTAGTAAACAATAGCATTATTTCTCATGGCAGTCACAAAATAGAGATGAACACATGCATTAAATACCATTCTTACCTAAAGGAAGGTTATGGTGCCAATATGGATGATGAGGATTGGAACACAAATCTCCCTTTGTGAAGTTCCACCTAAATGAACGAACTGTTCCATTCTGACAATCCAGTTAAAGAGCACAAAAGTCAGTTCTTTTAAGAAGTGTTTTGTCCAGTGCACCAAAAGGTCACAACAGCAACTAGGTGAATGGATATCCCTGTTTGCACAAATAGTTATAGAGGAAATTGTTAGAGTCTCAAACAATTACAGGCAAAAACATTTGGCTAAACTTGTGATGGCTTATAACAGTGGCATGGCTTCATTTTACCAGGGGCATTAGATTAAGAACAGCTAAATATTTGGTATAAGGACATGGGACAGTGGGTGCATCAGCAGTCCAGCACCATGTACATAAAACCAGGGCATAAAGTGGTGATTCAGAGTTTGTTGCCCCGAGAAACAAACATCCAAGAAACATATCTGGGTTGGTCCCATTTTGTTCACTCTAGCCACCTACTCCTATGTTTTTTGGAAATGGAGGCGTGCCCCCGGCCTCTGCATCATAATGATGCATGTAGCCATCTTATCTATGGATAGCAAATCTAGTCCTGGTCATACCACTGTGTACATCGTTTCCCCTATATTTCCCTTTTTGACCAAGAGACCAGTTGGATGACCAGTCTGTACTACTTTTACCCCCTATCCCTCCTGTTTGTACAAGTCCGATGCACATACTAAATTCCCCCGCCCCCACTTTATTTCTTGTTTGAACCAAGTACAAGATCCGACTACATGAAGTATCTTTACCTCTAACAATAGAAGAAAAAATAGGTGACCATGGACCATCCAATCGAGAGGGGCTGAGAGGAAGAAAATGATGCACATGCAGCGACGTAGCGAGCTGGGAAGTAGAGCTACGGCGGTTTTGAAGGAACATATACCTGAAGGTCATCGGAATGTGGATAGGTTGGTGGCGGGAGGCCGGATCCGCCCACACTAGGGCAATGACGAAGGGATCGGAGGACCTCCCACGCCGGCGCTCGGCCAGAGATAACGGTGCGGTCGGCAGTGGGTCTCCTCCCTCGCTGTCGATGACGGCCTAAATGCTGCTCCTAGTCCCCTTCACCGGTGGAGGGGGACATGTCCGGATCTGTAACCAGTGGTGAGGATAGAAAGACGGTGTTTTTTGAAGGGACAAAGACAGTGTTACCACCGCTATCTTGTTTAGATCTAGAGAGGATGAGAGTGTGTGAATAGAGCAACCCTTGCTAGCTAGCGCAGAGGCTCCGGCCTATATATACATAGTGGGGTAGTTTTCCTTTTTCACTCCATCAAAACAATCGTTTAAAATTGTGTACATGCCAGGTCGCCGTTTTTTTTAGTTGTTGATTGTTTTTTGATATAGCTACCCGCTTATTCCAAGTGGTGTTATGGTGTGCCAGGTCGCACTTTGTATCGTTCAAGTCTGGTACAAGACCCTCCATTAAATGAACAACCACCCCCTCATAAAAATTGTGAACAAGCCCACGGCTAAAATTATCAGAAACGTCGGCTGCCCCAACATGCATTATTATATATATTTTCTACTCCCTTCGTTCCTAAATATAAGTCTTTTTAGACATTTCAAATGGACTACAACATATGGATGTATGCAGACATATTTTAAAGTATGGATTCGTTCATTTTGCTCCGTATGTAGTCACTTTTTAGAATCTCTAAAAAGACTTATATTTGGGAACGGATGGAGTATGTGGGAGTATCCTCAAAACAAAATGTGAGAGTACGATATTTATTGTGCCCCTTTGTAATTGGTGCTAAATTTTGACCAAAGATTTAACTGACAAAATGTTAGTGCATGTTAACAAAAATTATGTCGTTTGGTTCGTACTTGAACATAGTTTTCAATGATGTAGGGGTTGTTTGGTTTCCAGCCATATATTGCCACACTTCGCCACACCTCACCTTAGGCAAATTTGACCAAGTTAGGTGGGTGTTTGGTTCGAGCCACACCTAAGACAAGAATTTTTTTATGAGCAGTGAACCCCACATGTCATCGACACAAAAAGTGTGGCGACATTCCCTTAGGCAAGCCAAAGTGGGTCTAACAATTTGAGAAACTCAAGTTAGGCAAGTATGGCAAAAATAATGTGGCAACATAAGACAAACATAGTCACAATACAAATAGCCCCGTAATTTTTTGTGACATGCATGAACATTTGGTTAGTTAAATTTATAGTCAAAATTTGGCAAGGTGCATCAAATCAACACATGCAAGTATCAAAAGGAAAGTCACGGCATGCATGCATGTGTTTCACTCCCTCCGTTTCCAAATATAAGTCTTTTTAGAGATTGCAACAAGTGAATACATACGAAGCAAAATGAGTGAATCTACACTCTAAAATGTGTCTACATACATCCATATGTTGTAGTCCATTTGAAATGTCTAAAAAGAATTATATTTAGGAACGGAGGGAGTAACTAATGCATCGGTAAATGCAAATTATTGAAATATATCGAGTGCAGTGCTTTGATGTGTCACGTCAACTCGTATAAGACCGAGAAGTTTGATTAAAACAATGCCCTCTCGCCTTAACTGCACCTGCCTTTGGCTGCAAGACAGGTGGGCCACCCACCTGTTGGGCCCACCTGTCATAGAAGCAAAGGCAGGAGCAGTAAGTCAATGAAGCTGCGTCCCTCTCTCGCCCATGAGCGTGGTGGCTGGCAGGACTAGGAGAAGCTTTCGTTTGCTACACGCTCTCCCTCCTGCATGCGGTGGACATGCAGTAGTTCAATCGGTGTCATATGGCCAGAAGCTTACTGTAGTGCTCCTCCACTTTAGTAGTACTCCATCATTGCTTGACTTCCCAAAGAGGTGAAGAGCCAAGCGCAGCCCGGACGCTCGTGTGGCAGTTCCATGGCTTTTTTATTAAAATAATCTTCTTGCCTACCTGTCATCCTGGTGATTCTAGTTTGCATGCTCATCTTGTCAAGATAGGAATATTTTTTTTAATTTGTGGTGGGGTAAATGTTAGAGGTTGGAGAAAATGGAGTATTGTACGCTGCGGTTCTTTCAGCCAAGTTTAGAGGCAACCATGTGGGGCAAGCGCTATAATGTGTCACATCAACTCGTACAACGAGGAGAAGCTTGATTTTACTACTACACGCCTTCTCCCTCGCCCATGCGCGCGGTGGCTATCCCTCTCGCACGTGGTGGATGGACATGCAACAGTTGATTCGATACTATAGAAGTAGCAGTAACATCATTGTTCGTCTTCTCAAAGAGGCGAAGAGCCAAGTGCAACCCGAACGTGGCAGTTGCGAACGCTCGCGTGGCAGTCTTTGTGTAGGGGTGGGGCGTGGTGCGGAGCCTTGGAGCACGCATATAGCCAGGCTCTTGCATGAGACAAAATTGCTATTTGAGCCCACTATTGTAGTAATAGTACTTGCTAGTATAGCCCTGTAAACCGGAAAGGAGTATTTGCCTTTCTAGAGATTTCAACAAGTGACTAGACTACACCGTGTGCAGTAGTGGATCAAATCTCAAATCTCATTAACCAAGGCATTTTGTGATTGGAGGAATGTATCTTGTACTTTACAAACTACCTAATTAAACTCATATTAATTACGTAGTTCTCTCATTTTCCACTCCGCCTTGGTCGCGGTTCACAATATTGAGCACTCCTATATGACTAACTGTCGGGTGGTAGGTGCGACATATGCCAACGGGTGGCTTATCATTGTGGGAGCCAGTAAGACGTCGCCGGTGCCTGGAAACGGGATGAGGCGAAGACATGCACGCCGGCGAATCTTACCCAGCTTCGGGGCTCTCCGTGGAGATAACACCCCTACTGCTGCTCTGCGGGGTCTCCGCATGATCACTAGATGGACAAGTAGCTACACAATGCTCCTTGAGCTGTTCGGTGGGAGGAGGAAGAAGGGCACGGCTAGCTTGCTTCTTCTCCTTGTGTGGTGTCTAAAACTAGCTGGGGGTCCAACCCTTTGCATGGGTGCCCCGGGGGGTTTATATAGGCCTACC
Organism: Triticum urartu; assembly: GCF_003073215.2. Taxonomy (NCBI): domain Eukaryota; kingdom Viridiplantae; phylum Streptophyta; class Magnoliopsida; order Poales; family Poaceae; genus Triticum; species Triticum urartu. The sequence continues at coordinate 312,081,110 of NC_053022.1, read as the reverse complement.
CCCCGGGGGTACAATGGTAATCCGACAGGGCGTGGGGCCCAGCCGTCTGTGACTATGCTCGCCGGCTGGTGGGTCCCGCCGGCTGCCAACTCCTTGGCAACAGGCAGGCCCCACTGCCAAGGGTCTTGTTGGTGGCTGGTTACTATTGCCTCAACCTGATGACGACGGCTTCGTCGAGGTAAGCGTGGCTACAGTGCCGCTGTCCGGCGGGCGATCGCTGTAGCCTTACCGCGTCTTGTCTCCTTAATGGGGCCTCTACTTCGAGGGGGGAAGTGAGCCGGCTGCGGGGAGCCAGCCCCGTCTCGGGCCGACTGGGGGAGGCCTGGCCGCCTTCGGGCGTCTCTCTGCCCGACGGGCGGTGGGCCGCGCTGGCGGCCCGTCGTGGGTGACATCAGGGTAAACATGGCAACAGTGCCACGCCGGACGGGTCATGCCCACTCCATACGGCGCACTGTGCCAGGCGTGCTCCGGGATTCGGGGGTGGCAGGCTTCACTGTAGCCACGCCCCGTCACATCGCCGCTAGGTGGATGCAAACTTTGAGGGTACGGTCTCGACCGCTTTATGGGAGCCGGCTTCTTGGAGTCGGCCTTCTCGCGGCCGGCTTCTCGAAGTCGGCCCTCCCATGGCTTTCTTCATGAGGGCTAAAGTCGGGCCGCCTTCCGAAAGCCGGCCTGGGTGACAGCCAGCAAGGGGAAGGCAGCCCCATGTCTTGGATTCTTGAGAGCCGGACGGGCTCGTTATTTTTTCAGAAGGGCCAGGGGAAGCCGGCTAGGCTACCCATGGCTATTTACTCTGACAGTAGTCCCCGAAGCTGATCGAGCTTCGAGGCGGACAAAGGGACGAGAAGCTTGGTCAGCTTCCTACCCTGAAGAGCCGGCTTTGCTGGTGTATGCCGATTTCGGGGAGCCCTGCGTCTTGTAGGCAGGAAAGTGGTCGACCCGCGTGCTGACCGCGGGCCCTCCCACGGGCCACGTGGCAGCGAGACCCTGCCGGCGCACGCGCGCGACCGGACGCTGCCGCAGGCCCGGGCCCGCCACTCCTAGGCCTTGGCCCGAACGCTGATCTTCTGCGGCCCAGGTGGACCGCTTGCCTTCTCGTGGCGATTTTATTTCACCGTTAGGGCGCAATAAACGCGGGACGTGGGGGAGTGGGCACGATCGATCCCCATGTTTCCCCACGCCGCGCCTCCTCGGCTCCGTCACGTGAGCCTATAAGTAGGGGGAGGAGGGGGAGAGACAGAGGTTCGCACGCTCTCTCTCGCTCCGCCCCTTCTCATCCTCCTTTCTTCCTCTCGTTGCTGCCGCAGCCTCCCGTCTCAGCGCCGCCGCGCCACCACATCGTCTTGCTCCCATGGCGCTGTCGAGCTCGTGGGATGGCTCCAACGTCCATGAGGACCATGTTGAGTTCCTCCGCCAGACTCGACGCCTGCCCGACACCAACCTCGTGCGGGTACGCCTGGCGCCAGAGACGGAGATCTCGCCGGCACCGGAGGAGGGCGAGCGGGTCGTCTTCCGCTCGCACTTCCTGCGCGGCTTCGGCCTTCCGGCGAGCGGATTCCTGCGCTCCTTCCTCAAGTTCTAAAATCTTCAGCCGCATCACCTCACGCCCAACGCGGTGATGCTGCTGTCGGCCTTCGTCTCTCTCTGCGAAGGTTTCTTGGGGCTGCTCCCCACGCTGGAGCTCTGGGGGGAATTCTTCCAGAGCAAACTCGGCACCGTCGTCGCAGGCGTGCCCGCCCCCCGCGGGGCCTTCATCGCCATGAGGAGGTCGGATGAGAACAACCCGTTCCCGTCCATCCCCCTGATCCAGTCGGTGAAGATCTGGCAGAAGTCATACTTCTACGTGAAGAACGTCGCCTAGCAAGGAGACCACGTCAACCTGCCGGCTTACGTAGCCGGCCCGCCGGCTGGGAGGCAGCCCTCATGGAGTTTCCGGTCCAGGTCACTGTCTCAGGCCGGGAACGCTGCCGTCTCCCGGCTTCGGGTGATGATCCAGTCGGAAGGCCTGAGCGGGGCTGACTTGGTGGCCGCCTTCGTGGAGCACCGGATACTTCCTCTCCAAAGCCGGCCCCACATGATGTGTCAGATGAGTGGCCGCTTCGACCCAAGCCGGCTGAGCACCAGGGAGATGCCTCATGTAGAGGTGTCGTACATGGTAAATCATATCTCCAATTGCAAGTTCGCCGAGGACTGGTGATACGGCAAGGTGCCGTATTCTCGCGCCAACCCTCCGCCCGTGGTAAGCTTTCCTCTCTTTCTTCTTTTGTTGGTAGCCGGCTTTATGATGGCCGGCTTCTAATCGGTTGGTTCTTCTTAGCAGAACCCCCTTCTTCCGCCGACGACCGGGGCAGCAGGGATAGAACGCCAGTAAGTCCCCGACCGCACGGTGGACGACGTCGACGACCCGGATTTGGGGGCGGCCGCCATGGAAGACACCGTCGTGGGGGACGACGCCGAGCCCGGAGGCACAGGGCTTACCGCCAGCTTCGAGGACTGGCCGGATGATGCCAAAGCCAAAGTCGCCCCGCGTCGCCAGCCGGCGGCCGACCATCAGGGCGCGGGTTCGTCCACCGCGCCGGCTGCCGGCGGCGGCGCACAGAAGCGCCGGGCCGCGTCAATCCTCTTTGGCAGTCGGCCGAAGAAGGACAAAGCCTCCACCGCGGCGACCAAATGAGATGAGGCGGCCGCGAAAGCGGCCCGCTTCCGCAAGGCGGTGAAGCAGCCTCAGGCGGTCTCAGCGTAAGTCGTCGATTGCCTGGTCGCATGCTTTTCATCATTCTCTCCTGTTCGAACATTCTTCCTAACCTTTTCCCGCTCGCTGGACAGGGCGCCGCTTTCCCTTGAGCGGGGTCCGGGCGGCTCCGTAGTTGGGCCGACTGGAGGGTCTTCGGGCTCCCGCCGCGTGGACCCCCGCGCCGACCTCAGGGAGGCCATGGAGCGGAACGCCCGTGAGGCGCAGGAGGAGCGTGAGGCGGCGGAAAAAGGGGCCGCCCAGGCGGCGAGGGAGCAGGCCGACGCGGCAGCCAAGGCCCAGGCGGAGGCGGCGACCGCGGAAGCGGAGGCGGAGGGTTCGCGTAACCAGCCTCCGCTGCTCGCCATTCCCCACCGAGCCGTGGCCGCTAACACCCCACTGCCCCTGGCGGAGGAAATCGTCCAAGACCCGCCGTTGATGGAGAGGAGGGAGGACCTCGTGGTCTTGGCGGGGAGAGCGCCGCCGGCAGCGCCAACCGGAGTGGGCCAAGGCAGCCAATCGTCAGCGGAGCCAGAGGAGCCGGCCGGGGGTGAGCCGGAGGACGGAGCCGGCTCCGAGGTGCAGTCGGTGATGCGTCGGCGCGTAGGGGGAGGCGCCGCTCTGCCGGAGTCGCGCCGAGTTGCGGGCGCCGGCCAGTCGGCAGAGGCTCTGGAGGTGGCCAGCACCGCCACGTCCGAGTGGACTCCCAGCGGGGGGACTGGCGAGCTGAATGTGGCGGCTCAAGAGGTCCGGAGCCGGCTTCAAGCTCAGGCCGCCCTGCTGCAGCAGTACACCCAGGAGTTCCTGTCGACGCGGGCCGCCATCCGGGTGAGTCTTTCATTCTTGGCCGCTTTGGTCTCTTGATTTCTTCCGTGGGGGCGCGTCAGCGCACCCACTGGGTGTAGTCCCCGAGATTCGGGCCGATTGCTGAGCAGTCGGGTCGGATCTTTCTTGACGACTATCTTATTTTTTCTTCCTGTCTGAACTTCCAGGAATATCATAACTCCCGTGCTGCCGCCTTCAACTCCCAGGCTCAGGAGTTGGGTCGGAAGACCGATGACCTGGTCAACAGCCGAAGTAAGTGCTTGATCTTGTCTGTCTCCTGTGGGGGCGCCTCAGCGCACCTACTGGGTGTAGTCCTCGAGATTCGGGCCGACTGCTGAGCAGTCGGGTCGGATCTTCCTTGACGACTTTTTCCTTATTGGTTTTTTTCTTTCGTCTTTCGTGCTTTCAGGGGCCAACGCCGACTTGAGGAGGGAGCTCGGCGAAGCGCAGGCCGCCCCTTCATACCAAGGATGCTGAGTACGCTGCCTTGGTCCAGGAGCGTGACCGCCTGGCCAAGAAGCTGGCTGACCAAGAGGAGAGCCACAAGGCGGCCCTGCAGAAAGCGCGGGATAGCGAGGCCGCCCTGAAGGCAGAGTTTGAGACCGAGGGGGCGAGCTGGTCTGAGACCCGACGAGCGCTGGATGAAGGCTTCGGCCGTATCGAGGACTTGATCAACGGTAAGCTGCCTTCCTCGCTCCTCTCCTGCCCCTTGCCGCCTGGTTTTTGGCCTGACTTGTGCTGCTGCCTATTTTCTTGTGCAGACTACTTTCCTGGCTACTCCGCCTTCGCCGCCCAAACCATCGAGGCCCATCGCGAGGCTGTCCAAGTCAACATCGCGCCGGACGCGAATCGGATGCTTGAGGAGCAGCTCTTGGCTGTCCAAGCGCGGCTGCAGCCGGCTCACCGGATGCTTCGCCGGCTCCAACGTGCCGGGGCGCAGGTGTTGGCCGCCCTCTGGCCTGGCGAGACGATCCCCCGCACCCCAAGCCGGACAGCCGACTGGCTGGAGATCGCAGTCGGTCGCTTTGAAGCTTGGAAGGCGTCGGCGGCCCGTCTTGGAGCCGGGCGGGCGTTGGAGTTCGTTCGAGCATGGTACCCAGGTCTGAACCTGGACCAGCTGCGCAATTGGCGGCTGGAGGCCGACGCGGAGCTGGAGGAGGTGCGGCCGGCTATCGCCCAGCGTGCTTCGACGATCGCCGAGTGCACCGACATCAGCGTTTTTGCGCCTGAAATCAATGATGACGGCGTTGCTCAGCCAGAGGAGTGGTTCGGGCTGAACCCGGCGGTGGGCGAGGACTCGGTAGAGGAGATCGCCTCCAGCGACGAGGGCGAGGATGCGGAAGAAGAGGACGGTGAAGACGTCGAGCCGGCTAGTGGAACAACCGGCCGGCCTCAGGCTGACCGTGCCTCCAGCAACGAGGCGCGTGGAAGCGCGCCCTCTGCGGGAGGCGGTGATCAAGCTGAGGTTCGCCAGCCAGCCACTCCTTCAGCCGGCACAACCGTCTCCGCCGACCAGCCCGGCTCATCGGTCGCTCCGCCAGCTTGACCTGCCGGCCTTATTTTTCCTGCTTGTTGCCTTTTGAACAATCTTTATTAAGCTTTCGCAGTTCCACCCACTGGGGGTGTATCCAAACTATATTGAATGCTGGCCTCTTGGAGGTCTTTTATGTAAATATTATTATGTGCATGTTTGGTTTCCATTCGCGTATGCTTTTTATCCTTAGGCTTTTTCCTTTGCCGCCTTCCCTCTTTGGGGAGGCAAGTACTCGAGCTTTCTTGGATTGAAGTGAAGTGAATGGAAACCGGCCGGCCGGCTACTCTGGTAGTCGGTCGGTGGTAGGCGGCAAACCGGCTTTCGTTATATTAGTCCGTTGGTCCCTGGCCATTTTTCGTGTGGGCATCCTTTCCTGCTTTTGACTCTTGCTAGCCGGACAGCCGGTTCTTCGAACTGCGACTTTGGCAACAGCTAAGCCTAGGTGTCGGCACACTACTTGTCTGACCGCGGGAAGGACTTCTAATATAACTCCAGTCGGCCAGTCCCCGGGCCGACTAGTCAAACCCGGTGCCGGACGGAACAAGTAAATGAAATGACAAGGTCATAAGCATGATACTTTTCATTCATAGATAAAAGATGGCAGTCCCCGAGCCCTCCTCGGGGGGCCTATTGTCTCGTATTTAGTACAAAATTTAGCGTGATACATACTGCATTTCAACTATAAAATCTTCGAAGGAGGTTGGCGTTCCATGGACGTTCCGACTCCTTGCCGGGGTCGTCTCTCTTTCGTGCCTTCGGCTTGTACGCGTCGATCAGGTAGTAGGAGTCGTTGCCTAGAGCTCTGCTGATGACGAAGGGGCGCTCCCAAGGGGCCGAGAGCTTGTGCTGGCCGGCTGTTCGGTGGATCAGCCGGAGCACAAGATCGCCCTCTTGGAAAGATCTTGGCCTGACCTTCCGACTGTGGTAGCGGCGCAAACCCTGCTGGTAGATGGTATACCGGCTGAGGGCTAACAGCCGGCCTTCTTCCAGCAGGTCGACGCCATCTTCTCGTGCTTCCTTGGCCTCCGCCTCCGTGTACATGGTTACCCGGGGCGAGTCGAACTTGATGTCGGTTGGGATGATCGCCTTGGCGTCGTACACGAGGAAGAAAGGAGTGAAGCCGGTTGACTTGTTTGGGGTAGTGCGCAGACTCCAGAGGACAGCCGGCAGCTCATCGAGCCAACAGCCAGCTGAACGCTCCAGTGGTATGACCAGTCGGGGCTTGATGCCGGAGAGGATGAGGCCGTTGGCTCGCTCGACCTGGCCGTTTGACTGCGGGTGGGCGACGGACGCTATGTCCAGCCGGATACCTTGGGCTGCACAGAAACGTGCCAAGGCTCCTTTGGCAAAATCCGTGCCATTGTCGGTGATGATGCTGTGTGGCACGCCGTACCGACTTGTTATGTCTGCAATGAATGTCACAGCAGTTGGCCCACTCATCTTCTTGATCGGCTTTGCCTCAATCCACTTGGTGAATTTGTCCACGGCGACGAGCAAATGCGTCATGCCGCCGCGCGCCGTCTTGAATGGGCCCACCATGTCCAGTCCCCAAACGGCGAAGGGCCAGGTGAGGGGAATGGTCTTGAGTGCCGAAGCCGGCATGTGTTGCTTTGAGCTGAAGAGTTGGCACCCTTTGCAATATTTAACTAATTCTTTGGCGTCATCCAAAGCAGTCGGCCAGAAGAAACCATGGCGGAAAGCTTTGGCGACGAGTGATCTTGAAGCCGCATGGTGGCCGCATTCTCCTTGGTGAATGTCTCTGAGGATTGCAATGCCCTTCTCTTGCTCGACGCACCGTTGGAGGACTCCAGTGACACTGCGCTTGACGAGTTCTCTATTGACGATTGTGTATGCTCCGGCTCGACGTTGGACTTGTCTTGCCTCTGTTTCGTCAGCCGGCAGATCTTGGTTTACTAGGAAGTTGAGGATGGACTGAGCCCATGACGGAGCCGCGACTTCTCCTACTGCCAATGTGGCTACTGCCACCAGGGTGGGCGGGCTGGGTGGTGAAATGCTGGAGTCAGCTGCCGGCTATTGTGTTGGTGCAGTCCCCGGGCCGGCTACTGCGGTCCCCGAGCCGGGTGTGGCAGTCCCTGAGCCGGTTGCCGAAGTCCCCGGGCCGACTACTGAAGTCCCGGGGTCGCTTGCTTGGTTCTTCGAGCCGGACCCAGCTGCGTCGGGGTCAGGCGGTACGAAGATGGAATCGGACTCTGGAGACGGCTTGATGGACGGCTTGAGGACGCGTTGTAGAGCGACGTCGGTTGGTATTGCTTGCCGAGTGGAGCCTATTCGAGCCAGGGCATCGGCTGGCTCGTGGTCGACTCGCGGTACGTGGAGGAACTCGCATCCTTCTAAGTATCCGCTGAGTTGTTGAACCAGGAAGCGGTAGCTTGCCATATTTGCGTCCTTGGCGCCCCAGTCGCCGGATGATTGCTGAACCACCAAGTCTGAGTCGCCATAACATAGGATCCGGCGGATGCTGAGTTCCTTGGCAAGCCGGAGCCCGTGTATGAGTGCCTCGTACTCGGCTACATTGTTGGAGGCGGCAAAGTGAATCTGCAGCATGTATCTGAGCTTGTCGCCTTTGGGAGAGGTAAGGACGACGCCGGCTCCCAAGCCGGTGCGCATCTTGGACCCGTCAAAGTGCATGCGCCAATGGGTGGAGTCGGGAGCCGGCGGCAGGTACTGGGTCTCGGCCCAGTCGATGAGGAAGTCGGCCAGTGCTTGGGACTTGATGGCGGTGCGGGGCTGGTAGAAGATTGTGTAAGGGGCCAGCTCGATGGCCCATTTCGCCACCCGGCCGGATGCGTCCCGGCTTCCTATGATCTCGGCCAGCGGGGCATTGCATACGACCGTGACGGGATGCTCTTGAAAGTAGGGCTTCAGCTTCTTGGCGGTGAAGTACACGCCGTAACACATCTTCTGGTAGTGCGGGTAGTTCTGCTTTGAAGCGAACAGCACCTCGCTCAAATAATACACCGGCCTCTGGACCGGCTGGGCTCGGCCTTCTTCTGGGCGTTGGACTATGATGACGGTGCTGACCACCCGGCTGGTTGCGGCAATGTAAAGGAGCATGGGCTCTTTCTCAGTCGGCGCCGCTAGGATGGGCGGCGTGGCCAGCATCTTCTTCAGCTCATGAAAAGCTTGGTCGGCCTGGTCGTTCCACTCGAAGTGAGTGCTCTTCTTCATGAGGCGGTAGAGGGGGAGAGCTTTCTCTCAGAGCCGGCTGATGAAGCGGTTCAAGGAGGCCAAGCATCCGGTGAACTTTTGGATGTCTCGAAGCTTGGTGGGGATCGCCATTCTCTCGATGGCCTTGATCTTCACCGGGTTGCATTCGGTGCCGCGTTCGGAGACCAGGAAGCCTAGGAGCTAGCCGGGTGGCACTCCGAACACGCATTTCTCGGGGTTGAGCTTGATTTGGAACCGGCGTAGGTTCTCAAACGTTTCTTTGAGGTCTTCCAGCAAGGTGCCGCGCTTCTCCGTCTTCACCACAATGTCGTCGATGTAGACGTGAGCGTTTCTGCCGAGTTGCTTGAGGAGGCACTTCTGCATGCAACGCTGAAAAGTGGCACCGGCATTTCTTAAGCCGAATGTCATAGTCAGGTAGCAGAAGGCCCCAAATGGCGTGATGAGGGCGGTCTTCAGGCGGTCGTCCGGATCTAGCTTTATCTGGTGATATCCTGAGTAAGCGTCCAAGAAACTCAACAGCTCGCATCCGGCCGTGGAGTCTATCACTTGGTCAATCCTCGGCAGGGTAAAGGGATCTTTAGGGCAGGCCTTGTTGAGGCTTGTGTAGTCTATACACATGCGCCACTTGTTGTTCTTCTTTAACACGAGGACCGGGTTGGCAAGCCACTCTGGAAAGAAGACTTCCATAATGAAGTCGGCTGCCAGAAGCCGGGCTAGCTCCTCCCCTACAATCCTTCTCTTTTCCTCTGATAGTCGGCGGAGGGGCTTCTTGACTGGTTTCGCGTCTTTTCGGACGTGTAGTTTGTGCTCGGCGAATTCCTTTGGATCACCCGGCATGTCCTTGGGGGACCATGCAAAGATGTCCCGATTCTCACGGAGGAAATCGGCGAGCTCTCCTTCCTATTTGCTATTCAGGCTTGCCCCGATGACGGCAAACCTCTCGGGGTGCTCGGGGTCAAGGGGTATCTTCTTGGTTTCTTTGGCCGGCTGGAAAGATCCTTGGGCATCATACTCCTTGATATCGGGGGACTGGTTCGGCTGCTTGCTAGCCATGGCCACGACCCGGTCTAACATCTTCTTCTCTTCGGCAATCACAAGGGACTCGGCCAGCCGGCTGCTGGCGGCAGTGCACTCGGAAGACTTCTTGTAATCGCCGGCTACGGTGATGACGCCCTTGGAACTTGGTATCTTCATCTTGAGGTATGCATAGTGGGGAACTGCCATGAACCTGGCTAAGGCGGGTCGGCCAAGCAACGCGTGGTAGGGGCTCTCTAGGTCCACCACTTCAAACCAGATTGCTTCCCGGCAGAAATGCTCCTTGTCCCCAAAGAGTACATCAATTTTGATCTTGCCAATGGGGGCGCAGGACAAGCCGGGTACGATGCCATGAAACACTGTCCGAGTAGGCATGAGCTGCTTCGTATTGACATTTAGCTTCTCCAGGGTGTCATGGTACAGGATGTTGATGCTGCTCCCGCCGTCTACCAGCACGCGGGAGAAGCGGGCAGCGCGTCTGTCCGTCGCAAGGGTGGCTTCCAGGACCAACGCATAGGAGCCGGGAGACGGCATCACCTCTGGATGGTCGGCCCGGCTCCAGCTGATGGGTTTTTCTGACCAATGCATGTGTCCGGCGGGGTTGGCAGCGACCACGCTGACTTCCTGGTGCTCTCGGCGTTTGCCGCCCCGGTCTTCGAGCTGGCTTGTAAAGACGATGTAGGTTGCTTGCTCGTCGGGGAATTCGTCGTGCACGGCTCCGACTGCGGGCCGAGCGGCCGGAGGCGGCGGAGCCGGAGGGGGCGGGCCGACAGGCGGAGGCGGCGCGAGCCCCTCGCCTTTAGAGATTCGGGTGAGCCAATGGCACTTCCGGGTTGTGTGGTTGGACGGCTTCGCGTCGCTATGGAATCTGCACGGGGCATCGAGAGTTTGCTCGTAGGAGAAAGCCGGCTGCCAAGCCGGCCGGCCACCCTTGTGCTTCTTGGGCGCGGGTCGCCCTTCAGGCAGCGCGTCTTCGACTGTGGCCACCTGCCGACTGGCGGGAGGCGGCGCAGGGCCCTTGCTTTTGTGGTCGTTCGGGTGCGGGCGTCGGCCGGAATCCCCTGCCGGCGTCTTGGGTGCCGGGTTGAGTACTTTCCCGGATGCGTCTACCCGGATCTCGGTCTTCATCGAAGAGTCGGCGGTGGCGTATTTGTCTGCTATTTCTAGAAGCTCGTCGAGGGTAGTTGGCTCGTTGCAGAGGAGCTTGTGCTTGAGGAGGGTACCTTCTCGGCACCCGGCAGTGAAGTATTCGATGGCTTGCACCTCGTGCACCCCCTCGCAAGAATTGCAGAGCTCGGCCCAACGCGTGAGGTAGTCGCGAGTGGACTCGGTTGGACCCTGTACGCACAGGGAGAGCTGCCTGGGCTTGGGGGCCCGCTTGTAGGTGCTGGTGAAGTTGCGGATGAAAGCTTCGGTGAAATCTAGCCAGCTATTGATGCTGAGAGGCTTGAGGCTGTTGAGCCAAGTCTGCGCCGTGCCTTGCAGCATGAGGGGCACATACTTCACGGCAACGCGCCGGTTGCCGTTGGCTATGCTGACCGCCGTGGAGTAGTCGATCAACCAATCTTCCGGCTTCACGGAGCCGTTGTACTTGGGCGTGTCTCTTGGGAGCGAGAACCCTTTGGGGAAAGGCTCGTCGCGGATGCGGGGGCCGAAACAAGGCGGGCCGACATCGTCTTCTTCTTCCAGCGCCAGGGATCGCGCCAGGCGGTCGATCCGATGGCGGGCGTCGTTCTCGCCGACTCCTTCGCGGCGACCTAGTCGGCCGCTGAGAGTCGGGTGCGCCACTGGAGGCGGGGTGGGATATCTCTCTCCATGGGGTCGAGGCGGAGGCGGGTTGCCCCGCCATTCCATGGCTCGGGGATGGCCGTCCGCGTCTCACTCGATGGAGATTCGGGTCCGGCTTCGGCTGGCCGCAGGCTCTTTCTCGCGGCGCGCCCAGGCGTTGCTCGTAGTCGGTGTCCGGGACATCGCACCGTGATCTCGGCACGGGGGAGGGCTTCCCGCGTGGGCGTCGGCATCATGCCGCCGTGCGGCCGCGTCGATCAGTTGGTGGATGCGCCGGGTCATGTGGGGGAGTTCTTCGGCCTCCAAGCCGTCCAACTCGTCCACGGCCGCCTGGGCGGCATGCAAGTTCTCGAGCGGAGTGGCATAGACCGGGCGGTGGACTCCCAGCATGTCGGCGATGACGGCGCCGCGTTGCTTGACAATGCCGGCTCGGCTTGGCCCGCCCAGGGCCGGCATGCCGAAGGTAGCGTGGTCAGCTTCGCGCTGGTAGGCCTCAGTGAGGCGTCTCACGGAAGCCAGCCTCCGGCCCTCTGCGAGGAGGGAGAGGCTGCGCGCCTCCAGTGCTTTGTCGTCGGCATTAGCCGGGAGGGGGGTCGACAAGTCGTGGGCCGCCGCGTGCAGGGCGTCATGGGCGCTCTCGTGGTGACAGTATCGCGGCCGTCGGTCCGAGGAAGCGGGTCGTTGTAGATCGCGACGTTGGTGGGGAAGGTGTCGAAGGAGGCCGTGTCGGAGTCGACAGGCATCGGGTCGGTGGAGCCAACCGACTCCAGATCCACAGCGGGCTCGCTGGAGACATGAAGCTGGCCGAGGAGGTTGGCAAGGTGGTCGGTGCCCGCATCAGAGGCGAGCTCGTCGGAGATGAGGGTTTCGTTGAGGAGATTGGCGAGGCTGCTCGCCGCGCAGATGCTGGTGACGCCTTGCAGCGCGCCGTGGCAAGCGCCATCGGGCGTGCCGGGCTGGCTACGCTCACTGGGGAGGAAGAGGGTTCCCGTCCAGAACAGGTCTCCGGATGACAGGGCACCTGGCCCCACGGTGGGCGCCAAATGTCGGGTGGTAGGTGCGACATATGCCAATGGGTGGCTTATCACTGTGGGAGCCAGTAAGACGTCGCCGGTGCCTGGAAAAATGATGAGGCGAAGACATGCACGCCGGCGAATCTTACCTAGCTTCGGGGCTCTCCGTGGAGATAACACCCCAACTGCTGCTCTGCGGGGTCTCCGCATGATCACTAGATGGACAAGTAGCTACACAATGCTCCTTGAGATGTTCGGTGGGAGGAGGAAGAAGGGCACGGCTAGCTTGCTTCTTCTCCTTGTGTGGTGTCTAAAACTAGCTGGGGGTCCAACCCTTTGCATGGGTGCCCCGGGGGGTTTATATAGGCCTACCCCCTGGGGGTACAATGGTAATCCGACAGGGCGCGGGGCCCAGCCGTCTGTAACTATGCTCGCCGGCTACTGGGACTCGCCGGCTGGTGGGTCCCGCCGGCTGCCAACTCCTTGGCAACAGGCAGGCCCCACTGCCAAGGGTCTTGTCGGTGGCTGGTTACTGTTGCCTCAACCTGATGACGAGGGCTTCGTCGAGGTAAGGGTGGCTACAATGCCGCCGTCCAGAGGGCGATCGCTGTAGCCTTACCGCGTCTTGTCTCCTTAATGGGGCATCTCCTTCGAGCGGGGAAGCGAGCCGGCTGCGGGGAGCCGGCCCCGTCTCGGGCCGACTGGGGGAGGCCTGGCCGCCTTCGGGCGTCTCTCTGCCCGAAGGGGCCCACCGCCCGTGGGCCGCGCTGGCGGCCCGTCGTGGGTGACATCAGGGTCAACATGGCAACAGTGCCGCGCTGGACGGGTCATGCCCACTCCGTACGGCGCACTGTGCCAGGCGTGCTCCGGGATTCGGGGGTGGCAGGCTTCACTGTAGCCACTTCCCGTCACATCGCCGCTAGGTGGATGCAAACTTTGAGGGTACGGTCTCGACCGCTTTATGGGAGCCGGCTTCTTGGAATCAGCTTCTCGCGGCTGGCTTCTCGAAGTCGGCCCTCCCATGGCTTTCTTCATGAGGGCTAAAGTCGGGCCGCCTTCCGAAAGCCGGCCTGGGTGACAGCCAGCAAGGTGAAGGCGGCCCCATGTCTTGGATTCTTGAGAGCCGGACGGGCTCGTTATTTTTTCAGAAGGGCCAGGGGAAGCCGGCTAGGCTACCCATGGCTATTAACTCCGACACTAACCGCTCTATCTACATGCGAGACATCAAAGCATCCGGGCCCGTGTTCCATCCACCAAATCACAGCGAGGTGCTACAGTCGAGACTCACCGGTCACCCCGGTGTGGCCGTCATGACCCGTCATATCACCAAACCCACCTTTACCAGCATTAGTAAAGTGGCCTCAAAGATGGACTGAACGAAGCAACCATCATTTCACTGGAACGCTCGTTGAAGCCATTTCTCCCCTTTCTTGAAGAAAACCTCACACCAGGCTACTCACTTCTGCCATTTTTCTTCTGTACCGACAAAGGAAAGGTGGGTGAATCAGTGATGATGCTATATTTTCATTCCAAGAATCTTCTTTTTGTGAAGCACCGACCGATTCTCATAGCCTATTCTTTTCCCATTTTCATTGCGAATGTGGTTTCCTTTCGATTGCTTTTTGTTTGTTAGTTCATTGATGGATCCTGCAGCACTAGCCAAAGAGTTGCCGGCGGACAACCCTTTGAAAGCAGCGATCTCCAGGAAGCGAGCACCGACCAATGAGTTGACCATGTTGGTGGGACAACCCAAGGAGACGAAGAACACCAAGAAACATGCGGTGGCCAAAGAGTTGACGACGTTGGCAGACGAACTCCTCAAAGAAAGTTGGAAGAACAGCAAGGGCCCCATGAGGGAGTCCTGGACTAAGGGGTCCTCGGGCGTCCGGCCTGTTAGCCATGGGCTGGACTGATGGGCTGTGAAGACACGAAGACCGAAGACTACACTCATGTCCGGATGGGACTCTCCTTGGCATGGAAGGCAAGCTTGGCGACCAAATATGTAGATTCCTTTCTCGACCTGGTGTAAGCCTAGATCCTCCTAGTGTCTATATAAACCGGAGGACTTAGTCTGGAAAGGGGAAGACTGATTACCATTGTCATACAGGCTAGACTTCTAGGGTTTAGCCATTACAATCTTGTGGTAGATCAACTCTTGTAATACTCATATCCATCAAGATCAATCAAGTAGGAAGTAGGGTATTACCTCCATAGAGAGGGCCTGAACCTGGTTAAACATCGTGTCCCCTATCTCCTGTTACCATTGACCTTAGACGCACAGTTCGGGACCCCCTGTGACATCCTGATTTTGGCCCTCTCTTATTTGCCTGATTTTCATTTGGCTTTAGGTTGAAATTTGGAGTTTTTGAATCTTTTCATATGGACTTAAACACTTGGGTACCCTTGGCTTTCAACAAGTGCATCATTCCCCTCTCTAATCATCATTCCCCTTCTGATCCAACTCAAAATAATCTTGGGAATATTTCTCTTAAATGTAAAATATTCATTTTTCCTCTCTAAAACCCTAGCTTGTTCAATGATCTCCAAAGCAACTCTAATTTTTCTTGCCCACAAAAATCTGAGAAAATTCACAAATATTCTTTAAACCCTAGGGCACCTTCCTGAGCAAAAATATTTCATCACTTTTTGGAATATTTTTGCTATAGAAAATATTTTCTGTTTTGGACAGAAATGGTGGTTTCTACAGCAACTACCATTTTACTTGCTCCATTGTGCCTAAATTTTCTTGTGCATCATCACCTTAGTAGATGATGGCTAACCTCCAAAGCACAGCCCCCAACTCCCAGCCATTTGACTTCATTAACATCTCAAAGTTACTAATCAGAAACTTACCTGGCTTGTAAAATCTTCTCTACCGCGTCTGGAGCCAATCCAAAGCGTGGTAATCTTCAAAACTACCACGAACAACAAGCCAGACATGATCTTTGGACATTGGTCGGCCTGAGGTAAGAGTTCACGCGGTGACCACACGTGTCCGCGATGCCAGCATGCTTGTCGACGCGCTCTGAGTGCCGCCGAGCGCTCCGTTCGCGCATGCTCGCTTCCCTCGTCTACCCGAGCGTGCCAACCTTCGCCACCATCCTCGTCTCAACACCATTAACTCCCGCTAGTGCTTGCCGACGCTGGAGGTCACCGCAGCTAGCACGGGCGCGGTCCGGCCAATGCCACAGTGCGCTATGCACTGTGCTCGTCGCCTTCCTCTTGATCCTGTGCTCGTCCCCGTTCGCCCATAGTCCCTACGTGAGCTGCGTCGCCTTCTCCCCCTTTCACTGACACCGCTTCTCACTGGGCGCAGCGTCCAGGTGTCGTCGGCGGAGCCCCGATCCACCCTCGACGCTCGCCTATAAAAGGAGCCACCCCCAGCCTCCTCGAGCACCATCCTCCACTCCCACACACACTCCTCAAACGTGTAGATAGCCATAGCCTGGCCGGGCAGGCCGCGGGCCGCCTTCCCCGAGCTCGAGCTCGCCGACGATCCCCTCGGGTCGTCGCGGTAGCTCCAGCCCCTCCCAGGCCAGGGCGATCCTTCCAGGGCCTCCGCCTCTCGCCGGTGAAGCCGTTCCGTCCCCCTGGAGCCCCTGAAGTTGCCTTTGCTCGCTGTCTTTCTCATCTCCGATGACCACCGCTCTTTTCCTCCGCTTGCGAGGACGACTTCGACACCGTCCGACCACCCCTAGCTACGCTATGGGTACGGGTAGGTGCGCCTCCATCCCCTCTCTCGATCCCTCCCTCTCATTTTGGCTAAGGAGCCCTGGTCGCCGGCAAGAGTTCCGGCAAAGCCGCGACCCCGTCTGTTTCTTTCTCCCCTTCCACCTCACCTGACTAGCGGGGACCGCTAGTCAGCCACTCTGTACGCGCACGAAGCGGTATGAGTGGTGGCGCCCTGAGGCTTTACGCCTTCAACATCACCCCCCCTCTAGTATGTTTTATTTAAATTCAATTTCAACTAATTTCCAGAGAGCTTCAAACAACTATAACTCTTCAACCATAAGTCCAAATGAATTGATTCTTTTTGCATTATGTTCTTTGCAAAGAAATCTACACTACAAAAAAAGACACATCCGTGACATTTTGGGCCGAATGAAATTTTTTTCTGTCATACATATGACACTTCTATGATGATAATTGTGACAAAAACCGGTATCATCATAGATGTGGTGGGCTCCTACTTCTATGACAAAAAATCATGACAGAAAATGGGCTTTTCGTCCTGGGCGGGCCGGAGACGCAGCTACATGACATTCTTTGGGCCGTCCATGACGGAAAAAACCGTGATAGAAGCGAGGGCGAGGAAAATTTCGGGGAGTTCCCGGTTACGGTGGGAGGTCGGGGGCCGAGCGATGCGCGTTTCTCTCATACAGGTACGCGCGTGTGTGCGAGGCGTTGGCTCTAACTGAACCCGAGCGAGGTGTTGGGCTCTAAATGAACCCGAGCGATTGCACTGCAGGCTACGTGTTACTGAACCCGAGCGATCGATCGATGGCTGTTAACTGAACCCGAGCGAGCGATTCCTTCGCTACTGCTGCTAACTGAAGCCGATCGATTGGATGAACAGTGAGCGTTGCGTCGGGGGGGTGGATGAACAGTGAGCGATGGCATTGCCTCTGGATGAACAGGACCCCGTGGTGTGGTGGAGGGCTGGATGAACAGTAGACGTTGGAGGGGTGCCCGTGGAGGGGTGGTTGAAGAGGACCCCGTGGTGTGGAGGGCTGGATGAACAGTAGACGGTGGAGGGGTGCCCGTGGAGGGGTGGTTGAACAGTAGTCGGTGGAGTAGCGCGCGGTGAAGGCTGGATGAACAGGAGCCCGTGGAGGTTGGAGGATGTCTATGGTAGCCCGTGGAGGCTGGAGGAGGTCGACGGTGGAGATGAACAATATCCCGTGGAGTCCCATTTTGCGTTACGCCACACCCCTCCCGATGAACAGGACCCCCGTTTCGACCGTAGCGCTCCAACACAAGTCCGTTTGGTCCGTTTTGCGGTATGCCACACCCCTCCCGATCAACAGGACCCCCGTTTCGACCGTAGGAGGTCTGTTTCCTCCGTTTTGCGGTACGCCACACCCCACCCGATCAACAGGACCCCCATTTCGACCGTAGGAGGTTCGTTTCCTCCATTATGCGGTACGCCAGACCCCTCCCGATCAACAGGACCCCGTGCCGAACGTAGGAGGTCCGTTTCCTCCATTGTGCGGTACGCCAGGCCTCGTTTCCATCGCCTGTTCCATCCAAGCCCTCCCGATGAACACGACATGCATTCCGTTCCGACCCAGCCGGTTGGCCCCCACGCGTTCCATTGCCTCCTGATGAACAAGACGCATTTCTTTGCCTCCCCATGAACACAACGATGACGTTGTTGCTCCGTTCCGACCCAGCCATGTACACGAGCCCTGGCCGTACGTATGCGCGAGTAGGCGTTCGAGGCCCCGCCCGTATGTACACATACGTGGCCGTATTTTCTTCCTTGCACCCTGGGCGCTGTACGTACGTGTACATGCTACGTGCGCGCCTCTACTACGATACATACGTGCCTCTACTATGACACTTGTGCGCCTCTACATCCACCAGTATATATGTACGTACACGTTCGTGACCAGAATGACAACGCTACGTCCGCTTCGACCACGTGGGTCCCGACTGTCAGGCACTTCCTTGCGTGCGAAGATGTAGCTAGTGGGTCCCAGCAGTCGGGGGGGAAACATTTTTTTTGCGAAATACGGTGGTCCGTCCGGTGGGTCCCCGTTGTCAGGTGGAGGAATAATATTTTGCACGTAATAAGGAGGCACTTCCTTGCTGCGGCCATGGACCCAGTTGTCAGCCTCTCCACGTATAGTCCATGTCCGATGGAAGTCGTTCCTTGACCATGTTGACCACACCACGCCGAGAGCACCAGGGCGGTGGACGACGGCGAGGCATAGGAAGGGGATGACGCGGAGCCGGGGAAGACGCGGCAGTGGATGCCCACGCGTAGAGGAGTACGAGGGTTCACTGGTTCGCTGCGGTGTGAGGCCGTCGTTGCCGCAGAATAACAGGCGGTGTGGGTGAGTAGAGGGATGGCCTGGCCAGTGGTGGGAGTAGCAGGGGGCGGTGAGGCCTCCGCCGCATCGTAGCCGGCCACGGGAGGGAGGAGCACGAGGCACAACCGGTGCTGGTTTGGGCAGCTGGAGCAAGAAGACTAGAGGTTGAAGAAGCACTACGGCCGTTGGATGGACATCGTACGATCACTAGAGCGAGAATCATGCATATTGACTAAGTTGACAAAGCCCTCCGTCCCGTCAACTTAGTAGGCCCATAGGTCAGCTTGCCACTATACTGGGTCCCAGCTAATAGGGGGAGTATTCATTTTTTTGTGCGTAATAAGGAGGCACTTCCTTGCGTGACAAGATATAGCTGGTGGGTCCGAGCTGTCAGCGGCGGTAACATTTTTTTCGCGAAATACAGAGGCCCTTTCGGTGGGTCCCTGATGTCAGGTGGAGCAATCATTATTTTGCGCGTAATAAGGAGGCATTTCCTTGCGTGCAGCCGTGAACCCAGCTGTCGGCCTCTCCACGTACAGTCCACTCCAGATGCATGTCGGTCGTTGACCATGTTGACCAGGCCGCGCCGAGAGCACCAGGGTGGTGGACGACGGCGAGGCCTAGGAAGGGAACGACACGGAGGCAGGGAAGACTCGGCAGTTATTTCCCACGCGGAGGGGAGTAGGACTGTACGAGGGTTTACTGGTTCGTCTGCCGTCACCGGAGAATAACAACAGGTGTGGGTGAGTAGAGGGATGGCTAGGCCAGCGATGGGAGTGCGGTGGGGTGGTGAGGCCTACGCGGCAGTAGAGCCGGCCGCGGGGAGGAGGGAGCAGGCAGTCCCGCCGGCGCTTGTGTGAGCGGCTGGAGCAGGAAGAGGAGAGATTGAAGAAGCACGACGGCCGTTGGATGGCTATCCAACAGTCACTTCTTGTGTGTCAACCTTTTTTTTACGAAACCCTCAAATCTGTGGAAAACAACATACAACCCATCTGCCATTATTTCTAATAATTTATAGCCCATTTGCAAATTATTAAGATTTTTTTGGAGCCATATTCTTTTTGTTAGCATTACAACCCATATTGTGGCCATGGTTAAAAAATTATATGAAAATTTTCATATTTCGGTGCGGTCCAAACTATTTTTAATCCCGAAATTTCGACTCACATTCAAACTGATTTTAAAAATAAATGTATATCAATATAAAATCCAACAAATTCTCCACGCATAAAAATGAATGTAATTTAAAATCTCGAAATGAAAAAAAGATATTTGAAACTAATTGCCGGTTTGATGTGTTTTGAAAATGTACAACCCATTTCTCATTACTGATGGGCCATTTTCTGGGCCAGCCAAATGAAAGCTCTCCTCGTCTTGAAAGATTTGCAGCCCAATAGGCCTGACAAAGCGACTTACATGGCAAATCACAGAAAACTGGGCTGTGGCCGTGGACCCAGCTATCAGCCTCTCCACGTACAGTACTCTTCTGATGGAATGTTATTGACCATGTTGACCACGAAGTGCCGAGAGCACCAAGGCGGTGGACGACGGCGAGGCCTAGGAAGGGGACGACGCGGAGCCGGGGAAGACGCGGCAATGGATGCCCATGCGGAGAGGAGTATGAGGGTTCACTGGTTCGGCTGCGGTGTGAGGCTGCCGTCGCCGTAGGGCCTGGCTAGTGGTGGGAGTAGTAGGGGGCGATGAGGCCTCAACGGCAGTAGAGCGGCCACTGGAGGCAGGAGCAGGCAGTCTCCCCGCCGCTGGTTTGGGCGGCTGGTGCAAGAAGAGCAGCGATTGAAGAAGCAGTAGGACCGTTCGATTCAAATCCAACGGTTACTACTGCTAGAATCGTTTGTTGACTAAGTTGACAAGCCCTGCATACGCGTCAACTTAGTAGGCCCATAGGTCAGCGTCCCAACCGGTGCGCCCCAGATGTCAGTGGGAGGAATCATTTTTTTCGCGTAATAAGGAGGCAGTTGATTGCGTGCGTCCAGGCCAGCGGAGGGAGTAGGGTGGGCCGGGGAAGCCTGCGCGGCATCATAGCGGGCCACAAGAGGAGGGAGCAGGCAGTCCTGCCGGTGCTAGTTTAGGCGGCTGGAGCAGGTAGATCAGAGTTTGAAGAAGCACGTCGGCCGTTGGATGGACATCCAACAGTCACTACTGCTAGAATTGTGTGTTCACTGACAAAGCCTTGCGTAAACAAGTCAGCCTCGAAATATGTGGCGTGTACAGCCCATTTGCTATTATTTTTATAATTTTTACTCATTTTCTAATTCATATGGAATTTATTGCAGCCCGTTTTCCATCTTTAGAATTTCTGGCCATTTTCTGGTCAGTACCAGGGTCAAACAATTAACTAAATATGTGGGAAATTTTGAAAATTCGCAAATTTTTGCTGGGGAACGAAATATTCTTAATCCAAAAATTAATAGCCATACTAAAACAAATTTAAAAATAAATTAGTACTATGTCATGTTAAATCCAATGAAATACGTATAAGATATCAGTGAAGAACAAAAACAAAAAAAGAAACTTATATCCCATTTGCTATAATTTTTTTGGAATTTTCAACCCCTTTTGATATTACTTTTAACAGACATTGACCATACTCTTAAGCCAGGCCGGAATGCATCCCTCCTCGTCTTGAAAGATTTGCAGCCCAGCAATTTGAGAAAAAAAATAGGCCTAGCTTGGGTATTCTTCAAAAAGAAATACTGGGCTACCTATTTTCCCGGAGAACTAGTGCATGAGCATTTAGCTTTATTTATTTACTTATTTATGTTTAGGGGACCATGAGCATGTACCTGGGTCGGATTCATGTGAGAGCCTCCCTTCCAGTTAATTATGGGCTTCTCTATTGGGCCTTCATCAGTGGGCTGCATGTTATCAACAAGCGGAAAATGTGTTCCATACGAAAAATAGTATGCTCTATGTACGGTACGGGGCACTAAAGGATCGAACCATGCAACGACTTCCAAAACATTGTGTTTGTCGTTCTAACAACACATTTATTCAACCAACAGACGAAATATACTACTGATTCTACATTGAAAACAGCAGCAGCAGTAGCAACCAGGGGTGGGGGTGCAACAGAAGCAGTAAGCAGGCTAGAACAGTGAAGACGCAACTCTCTCTTCCAAACCAAACATCATCCATCATTACAAAAGGGCTACAAAAAAGAACAAGTGTATGCATCAAACTAAATAAAGATCCTACTACACCAAGTGTATGCATCTAACTAACTGGCTCAGTTAGACGTTACTATTTATTAGGCTATGGAGATTGGCTGACGGCTTGAACCAAATGGGTACCTGACGGGGAAAACTCTAGCCAGCAGGTCGATGACTGATACTTGCGACCCTCTCTCCTACTTTGGGCTGTAGAGCGTGGCGGCACATATCAGGGTATGGTGCATGCAGAGACGCATGGTACGCTGTGTACACACAGTTTTTCCTGATGAACGAAACCGCGCTGCCATCATGATCCTTGCGGTCGGTTATCTCCTGGTTAATCGGATAATTCAGTCCGACAAACAGAGAGCGTGTACCAAGGCTACTTACCAGCCTCCAGTCAAAAATTCCTGAAGGCCCAGAGAAGCTGGGATCCTGCTCAGAGACCTTGCAGTGACTGTGATTGTATTCCGCGAAACAATACGTCCGGTACGTGTGAACGATCATGAATCTTTCGCCGTCGTCTGATCGAGCCAGGAACCACCTGAAACTGCCATGTCGCTTTTCTTTGAAAGGTTCTGGGATTAGGAAGGGTAGGGACACCAGGCGGCCTACAACATCATATCAAGTTGGAGTCAAATAAAAAATGGCTCTTGATTTAGTTAATCTTAAGAACAGCATGTTATGACCATGAATATTTTTTCAGCAAATGTTGACAGTAATATAAGCAAGCCATCATGATATCATAGGAAAGTAACATACTGCTGTAATAGCCGTTTGTAGCGATGACTGGAGTAGGCCAGCAATACGTCCAGCCATAGAAGGAGTCGACAAGTAAATGAAGCCCTTGTGTTCAATGGCATCAGAGAACCATGGAGGATGTATGATCCTGCGATGGACGTGCAGATTTATCCACTTACCGCAGTGACCTGTCAGATAGGCGAGACCGCGGTTGAAGAACGCAATTAGCCTGAAGTCTTTATAATTCGCAGATCTTGTGGGCACTTGGCAGATTACAACCTTGAGCAAATCAAACTTGGTATCATGTTGGCTACTGTAAGATTCCGAGTATTCTGGGCCGCGGTGCCAAAGCAGTGCAGTGTTAATCGAAGGAAGGGGGATCAATCGCCGGGTGTAGACCTCCACGAGCATCCAGCTGCCGCGACCATCGACGAGCACCATCCAAGACGTGTTCATGCCGACCCAGTACATACCGTTAATGTAGTTGAGGCTGACGGGGATCGGATCGCAGTCAAGGGGGTTGATGCTCGCCACCCTATGATCATTATGCTGCGTGACACACCATTTCTGAAGATCAGGCAGCATCAGCAAGCAAGGAGCTGGCATAAAAAGCTCCGGCTTGAGGGCTTTGAGTAAACGGTACAGCCCCGACGAGCATGCGGCGAGCGACATGGTACTGAGATTGTCCACACGCGAAACAATGAGCTTGATTACCTATGTGGGGAGCGAATTCCAGCCACTCTTTCGGTGGACGCTACTTGGTTCTGCCATTGTTAGTGCTTGGGTTTCGGACGAGGGGGGAGGCGCCTTAGCGGGGATATTACGTGCGGACAAAGATGGAGAAGAAAATATGTGATGCGGGAAGTGGACAGGTGATGACGACTACAACACGCCACTTGACTTACGAGACACATACCAGCAGCGTAGGTCATGTCGATGCCAGACAACTTGCTTGAGTGATCACAGTACTGGTACTCCCTATAGTGCTTTGCGTAGAGTAGTAGAGTAGGACTCTGCTCTACTACTAGCACCGGAGGAGTGGTATATTCTAATCTAAAATAGTTACAAACTTCAATGCCCGAGCGTGGAACGACTACGAACCGTGCTCAAAGACCGTGTCTACGTGGTGTTTGGACATGGGTGACAACCTCAACGCCAACGGTGCTGCTCCTGTTGCACCGTATGTGTTTCTGTCCTTCCTGTTCGAAATCGTGGTAGAATTCATGTTTCTACTGTGTACCCTACTACTATGCTATTCCACATGATTAGTTTCATCTCTTTTATAGCCGTCATGATTTATTTTCTGCTTATTCGGATTAAATCTTGTAGTAACTTGCTCATATGTTCAACTGGTGCAACGTCCCCTACAACCACTCCCTTTTCATAGACGGCCTGGTTGATGCCTCGAAGGAGCCCTTCGTCCACTGCTATGAGTGCCCGATGCCATTTTGTGGCTCGCCGGCGGACATGGTGCATCACCTCACGGATGCGTGCAGCGGTCATTGCTGGCCCTTGGCAGAGAACATCAAGTATGAGACGTGCTACCCGTTCACCATGCCAGAGTCGCTGGAGGATCATCGGCGCCTGCTAGTCTCCGAGGACGACGACAGCGTCTTCCTCTTGATCATGGGCAACGGCGAGGCCCACGCAGGCCTCCGCCCCATCTCTGTAATGTGTGTCAGGGGCAAAGCCACTGACGCTGACACTGACACGAGGCCGATGTATGGGTGATCGTGGCACGGCAGTAAAGCCGTCATATCACAAAACCCAACCACTCCCAGTAATAAGTGGCCTGGTAAAATAAACGGACAAGCAACCATCACATCCCTCCATCTTTTTTGCATTTCATCTCTCTGCATTTACTTTGTCCGGTTCATCTCGCACACTCGATCCCTAGCTACTACTCCTAGGGCCAGTTCTTTTGGTGGCTTCCCCAGCTTTTCCCACAAGACTAGTCACAGTGGAGAGTACTACTCATTTATTTGGGCTTCTAAACTACTACTCCATCCTGGTTTATTCCTCACCATTGTAATTTGTGCTAAATTTTGACCTAATATTTATTTATTCCCCACTGTCGTAATCCCCCCGTCTAGGTGTGTAAGTCATCTTACGAAAACCAAATAATACCAAAACACTTAGGCGTGGTGCATTAACTTCTACCTCATTTCTTGTTTCTTGACATATCAACCAATAAGAGATAAAGAGTGTGCATGCTTTTAATGACGTGAGATATCAAACACGACATGCAGTGGTTAGTTCATTGCATGCCATACTATTAATTAGCAAATAAACATTAACGTTTCTCGTTTTCTCCTCCTCCTTGGTCACGGTACACAGCCTAAGATGACTTACTCACCTAGACGGATGGAGTAGTGCATGTGACATGCACTAACATTTCATTAGTTAAATTTATGATCAAAATTTGACACGGATTACAATGGGGACCAATAAACCAGGACAGAGGTAGTAGTTATGGGATTACTAATCTACAAGCCTAAAAGAACTGGCCCCTAGTACTCCTACTAGTAGTAGTACTCATGTTGGAATTCCAATTGCACGGCACGACTTGTTAGGCAAAAAATTTGATACAGGGTGTAGGAAGCGGTTTGGGAATTTGCATGACTTTCCAACCAGTGAGATACTCCGTACAAAGTACGACAGAGAAATAACCACAGAGAAGGAAGCTAAAAGTAAACAATCAAACGAGCATTTTTGCATTTGTTTTGCATTGAATCGTTTCACAAGCTTGACTAGTTCTGTTTTTCTACTTTTACAAAAACCGCATCGTAATGTTAAAACGTGCATTTGCACGTACTCCCTCCGTCCGGGTTTATTAGTCCTAAAGACAACTTCTCTTAGACCAAGACACATAATAATTTGCTCACATTAATTCTTCCATTCCACTCCCAATGCACTCTCTCACATGCATGCAGCCAATGAAAAAGCACACATGAAGTGTATTAGCTTTTCAGCCATGGCACCAACAATAATAGCTTTCAATACAACCAATGAAATGGTTGCATGCATGCACCTTTCCAACACGGGGCCTTATAAAAGGGGACATGCTTGTGATGTTGAGAGGCCGTAGTACTCCCTCTGTCTAGGTGTATAAGTCTTCCCTCCTTCTTAGTCATGGTGCACAACCAAAGATGACTTATTGACTTGGACGGAGGGAGTAGCACCGTCTGCAAGCATATATCGAGAGAGACGTGTAGTGCGATAGTATATAGTAAAGTTTGTGCTATATGCGCGTACTTGCAAAATGCGTAGGAATACACAAGGTTTCCAAACTTTCCCTTTTACATACTTAATTAAGGACGCTAAAAATTCCTGAACGTTCAGGATTTATCATTTGCGTCCCAAAACTAATGAGATTTCCTTATGAAACAAAAATTATACTCCTCCTAAAAGCCACGGCGCTCGCAGGAGTGCTTGCGGCGCGCCACGAGTGCCCTGGTGCGCGGCCGTTTCCCAACGCGCTGACACAACGCCTCTTCCTCAGCCTCGCAACTCGTGAGGTGCTGATTGGCGGCTTGCCGGCAGG
This sequence comes from Triticum urartu, assembly GCF_003073215.2. Classification (NCBI taxonomy): domain Eukaryota; kingdom Viridiplantae; phylum Streptophyta; class Magnoliopsida; order Poales; family Poaceae; genus Triticum; species Triticum urartu. The sequence goes on along the minus strand of NC_053022.1, from coordinate 312,055,505 downwards.
CGAGCACGATCTCACCGGTGTGGTGATCCGGCGCCAACAGGTACTCCTCCTCGCTGGAAGCGTGCACCTGGTCCACGTACCGCCAAGCTTAGATGAGGCTCTTGGGCCCGACTGCACTTAGGGCGTCGGCACGGGCGTCCTCCGCCACCCTCACGGTCCTCGCACGACCCTTCTGCCAAAGAGCAAATTGCCTGACTCTGTCAGGCGCGACATAGGCCTCCCAGGCAGCTTGTTCCGCGGTGCGCTTCTCTTCCTCGGCCTTCTTCTCCGCCTCTATTTTGGCATGCTCTACTGGAGCCAAAGCCTCCCACAAGGCGACATCCATTTTTTTCCAAAGCTCCTCAATGCTGGGGGGCTTGACGGGCAGCGCGGCGTTCTCCTCGTAGCGGGGAGCCAACGCATCCTCCGGCGCGCGTGCTGGCGAGATTGGGAACGCCGACGCCTCCACCTCGACGCATCGCGGCAAGGAGCGGAATGACGACGCGTCCTCCTCAACTAGTGGCGGCGAGGAACGGAACGGTGATGCATCGCGTCACGGCGAGGAGTGGAACGCCTACGCGTCCTCCTCGACTAGTGGCGGTGAGGAATGGAACGGCGACGCGTCGCGTAGCGGCGAGGAGCGGAACACCGACGTGTCCTCCTCGACTAGTGGCGGCGAGGAACAGAAGGCGATGCGTGACCGTCCGCGCGGTGCAGTGAGGGGCTCCTAGGGCTTGGGAGGGGCGATGCCATGGTGGTCGACGTGAGAGGGATGGGGGAGATAGCGATGAACGTGAACATGAGGGGGAGGAGATAGCGATGTCGTGGGAGGCGCAATATTTATAGCGAGCAATGGCACACCTATGTAAGATATGGACTGAGCTGCACTGACTTAACTGCAGGTCCAGTTGCGTCACTGACATGTGGGCCAGACCCCTGTTGGGCCCATATGTCAGTGACCCAATGCACCTACAGTTAAGTAACAGCTACATGGGCATATTTGTTGGAGTAAATTACGGAGGAGCGAAGGGGTGGAAATATTGCTGGTCACAACGGATTGGACGAGTGTGGGGGGAGGAGAGTCATGCGTGCAGATTTTTTCACACGGGATTCCTGCAGGTATGGGGAATGGTGCATAATAAGTCATCTTGCATGCCGGGCTAGGTATAGTCTCAAGTCATTAAAAACATACATGCCCCACACATGTTCATATCTCAAGGTGCACTAAATTATTGCATGCGATGATTAAGGCTGGCCATAATGGTGGTATCTTAGCTGGTATCATGCACACGCGAATAGCAAACATGCTGATGTAGCAAAGAATAAAAGAAGAGAGGGGGTTAGATCTAAACCATAGTATTTTCCCTAGAAGTACCAGGTTCAACATCTCGCAACATAAACCCATACAACCTCCATCGCAAAAAAAACCATACAACCATACGCGAAGGAGGTACGTAGTACTATGAATTCCATTTTCGCTCCATACCAATCGTTCTAAAAACTACTTACTACTTATAACGCGCCATTGAAAATCAGAACTCTTAACCCTGCTAAAAAACGATATTTTAAACGTGGCTACTCGATCTGTGGCAACTGGCGAGCCACCGCGCTCCAAGTCGTTCACCTGTGGTCCCGACCATCAACTCCTACGGATCAAATTATCACGCGAGCTGAATATTCCTACAAAGGTGCTCCACCACGTACCCGGTACCCGTGAATGCAGAAATTGTGCACCTAGGGTTTTAGGGTTTATTTTTTAATGTCGCCTTTATGTAACACTCGGGTGTGCGAGACAGCGAGAGGCCGACTGCGTGCGTGCGCCTCTTCTCTTCGTATATGTACTCCACCGTTTGTCTGGTGTCCAAAAAATTATAATAACTACTAGCAATGTGCCAATGCATTTCCACACGATCAAAGTAGATTAATACATATTCACCGATTTGATAGAAAAAAAGTCTAGTTTTGAAATACGTATATCACTAAAAATATGTTATGTTTCACTCAAAATATATTCCTTTGGCGGTTTTGATGAGATAAGGGAGGAATGTTGTTGGTTTCAAGATTCGAGAAGTGGTATATGTCTAATTTCTACTCTTACTAGCAAGATGCCCGTGCGTTGCACGGAACATCAAGATCTTGTGGGAGAAAAGGATGAACGAGGAAAGGCCTTACCTGCAAATGTGGTGAAGAGTGCAGGTAAATTGCCATATTTTCCTTCCTATCCGTCAGATATAAATCAGACGACCTACATTGCAGGATGGTAGGCCCACCATCATCACCAACTCTATTTTTTATCCCTACTCTTATAAAAAGCATTTTTGGTGATGATCGTTTGCCTGCCATCCTGCAATATAGGTCGTCCGATCTATATCTGACGGATATGAAGGAAACTATGGCAATTTTGCAAAAAGATACCCACACCCCTATCCACATTTGCAAATAAGGCCTTCCCTCGTTCATCCTTTTCCTCCACAAGATAAACTAATCATACAAATGCATCTTGATGTTCCATGCAACGCATGGGCATCTTGCTAGTTGTTGCAAAAAGCCCATGTGTGTGTGAGAGAGAGGGAGAGTGGAGGAGGACGGAGTGAATGTGTGACAAAGACACAAGGAGTGTGTGTGCGATAGGTATCATCTTAAAATGAGGCGATAGTGTGTGTGTGCACGATCGAGAGGGCGTGTCTCAAGAAGGGAAGAAAAATCTACATATATACAAGGAGCGGGAGAGAGACATGTATGCGATGGTGGAAGCATGAGTGTGCGGGTGTATAAACCTATCTAGAGGCTAGCTAGTCGATAAATGTTTGTGAGAGAAATACGAGTCGGGGTGCGAAAGCGAGAGTTTTGTGTGTGAGAGAGAGAGACGGTAGTCGGGAAGGGGAGTGGAAGCAGGAGTTGTGTGTGTGTGTCTGTGAGAGAGAGAGAGGAGACGGTAGTCGGGGATGTCTGATCGGTAAACAAATGAATAATTTCAGTCTAGGATGGAGACGAAAAGGAGACCGCAACAAATGTTGTGTCTACAGGAGAGAGAGTGTAATTTTAGTGGTATGAGTCATATGTAGAGACATATAGGGTGTGTGAGAGAATCCCATAGAGAAAGACAAAGTGAAAGACGAGTGGAGACTGTTTGTGTGGCAGTGAAAAAGAAAGCTTAGGTACCGAGTGATACCAGAGAATAGTAGAGACGTGAGAGATAATGAAAACCGTGTAATGTATAATGATAGGGAGAGTGTGACACTTCTCAAGGGAGACGTCGAGAGACCATGTTTGCGAGGATAGGAGAAACATGAAGTGAGCGTGCGGGTGAGCTGGAGAAAAGAGAGTGATAGCTACCTGAAGGAGCATGCATGCGAGAGAGATGGGCGTGAAAGGAGTGAACATAAAAGGGATTCAAATATTTGAATTCGAGATGATGATACATGTATCCATACTCGAACCAAAATTGATCTATCAAACATGCATACTCATCTGAATTCACGCACATCTATGTTATTTAATATGTAGATATTACTGATCCATACATTTTAGTAGAACATAATTTGTTAAATTTTTTCGAATTCAACCTTAATATTTCGAGATTGTTGTATTTGTAAATCATATTATACATATAAAGGAGCAGAATTCTTTGTTGTGCTTTTGAAAGTATATATAAACAAATGATGTAGATAGAATGTAATTCCAATTGAAAATGGATCCCGCCCGAAAAAAATAGAATACAAACGGGATTCGAATTGAGTTGGCACGGTAAACGTGCACTCTGCAAAATTTGAACAAAGCGGGGAAAGTCGCAGTAATCGCCCAAAACCAAAATCTGCGAGATGGAAATCACTACTGCCTATCCCTGCCACGCAAAGCCTATCTGCTGGATTTCTATAGGTTTCGATAGGGGTAGGTTTGTAATTTCACCCAAACATGACGTAACCGCCTCTCACCTGGATTCATACACGGTGGGCGCCAAAACACAGTGTGTCCTCGACCGAAATCGACTCCCTCCCCGATTCATCTTCATACACGATGGGCGCCAAAAACAAACTCTCGTCGGCAAATATTCGGTGTATGCGAGATTACCGTCCTATCCCCAACAGACTAATGTTGCTATGATGTAGTAGATATTTGAAACGGGGGCTAAGTTTGTAAATTTCCTCGCATTTGAGACAAGCGCGCCCTGAATACATGGTTCCCCTTCCTCTCTACCTCCCTTTTCCCCATTCGTACTCCGTGGGCGCCAAAACACCCTCTCCACCTGAGGGAGTCCTGGATTAGGGGGTGTTCGGGTGGCCGGACTATACCTTCAGCCGGACTCCAGGACTATGAAGATACAAGATTGAAGACTTCGTCCTGTGTCTAGATGGGACTTTTCCTTGGCGTGGAAGGCAAGCTTGGCGATGTGGATATTCAAGATCTCCTACCATTGTAACCGAATTTGTGTAACCCTAACCATCTCCGGTGTCTATATAAACCAGAGGGTTTTAGTCCGTAGGACAACTTCATCATACAGCAATCATACCATAGGCTAGCTTTTAGGGTTTAGCCTCCTTGATCTCGTGGTAGATCTACTCTTGTACTACCCATATCATCAATATTAATCAAGCAGGACGTAGGGTTTTACCTCCATCAAGAGGGCCCGAACCTGGGTAAAACACCATGTTCCTTGCCTCCTGTTACCATCCGGCCTAGACACACAGTTCGGGACCCCCTACCCGAGATCCGCCGGTTTTGACACCGACATTGGTGCTTTCATTGAGAGTTCCTCTGTGTGGTCGCCTTTAGGCCTGATGGCTCCTCCGATCATCAACATCGATGCAGTCCAGGGTAGGACTTTTCTCCCCGGACAGATCTTCGTCTTTGGCGGCTTCGCACTTCGAGCCAAGTCGCTTGGCCACCTTGAGCAGATCGAAAGCTATGCCCCTGGCCGTCAGGTCAGGTTTGGAAGCCTAAACTACACGGCTGACATCCGCGGGGACTTGATCTTCGACGGATTCGAGCCACAGCCAAGCGCGCCGCACTATCTCGATGGGCATGATATAGCTCTGCCGCCGAACAGCGCCTTGGAGGCCGCACACGCGTCGGTTCCGACCATTGATTCGGAGCCTACTGCGCCGATCGAGGATCAGCGGTTGGACGCTGCCTCAGGGGCTGCGATCTCAGAGGCGATTAAGCCGAACTCCAGTCCCGCACTCCGCATGGCCCGTGACTCTGAGGAGCCGGATTCCTTTCCGAACTCCGAGCCCCCCACGCCCCTGCCGAACGAATCCGATTGGGCGCCGATAATGGAGTTCACCGCCGCAGACATCTTTCAGCACTCGCCCTTCGGCGACATCCTGAATGCGCTAAAGTCTCTCTCTTTATCAGGAGAGCCCTGGCCGGACTACGGTCAGCAAGGATGGGATTCGGACGATGAATAAATTCAAAACCCACCCACCACCCACTTCGTAGCCACTGTCGACGACTTAACCGACGTGCTCGACTTCGACTCCGGAGACATCGACGGTATGGACGACGATGCAGGAGACAACCAAGAACCAACGCCTAAAGGGCATTGGACAGCCACCTCATCTCACGATGTGTACATGGTGGATACCCCTAAAGGAAGCAACAACGAGGAAAACGGGGATGGAAAGAGGGATCGATCTCTCGAAAAACAATCAAAGCGTCGGCGTAAACGCCGACCCAAGCCCTGCCTCGATAAAGACCCAGCCATAGAGCAGGATGAGCCGGTAGACGACGAGCATGCCTTAGAGCAACCGTCCCAATAGGACAACCCGGATAGAGAAACCGAACATCCCTCCCCTGGCGAAAATGGCATTCCGGACGACCCTACGCCGGACAAGCCCATGAAGCAGAAGAACCTCCACAAACGGCTTGTTGCAACCGCATGCAGCCTGAAAAAGCAGAAGAAGCTAAAAACCGCGGAAGATGCACTCAAGATTATATGGAGTAAAGTAATCAATACCGCAGACAAATACGGCGACAGTCGCCGCACTAAAAGCTATCCGAAGAGAAAGCTACTGCCTCAATTCGACGAGGAGGCCCTAGAGACCTCGCATTCCAAAAGTGAGAAAGCCACATGGTCGGATAGACGACCCCATGGCCAGCATAAATCAGCAAGCAGCACCGCACTTAAGCCGGCATGCGACCCACTTAAGGATTCGCATCATGGCCCAGCCAGGTCCATTTACGGGCCAAGAAAGCAAGCTCTCGTAAGCAATGCAATAAATCCATTATCAAAATCCGGCACACCCAAATACAGGGGTGCCGCACACGCCCTATGTTTCACCGATGAGGTCCTGGATTACGAATTTCCAGCAGGATTCAAACCCGTAAACATAGAGGCATCTGATGGAACAACAGACCCTGGAGTCTGGATCGAGGATTATATCCTCCACATACATATGGCTAGAGGAGATGACCTCCATGCCATAAAATACTTACCCCTCAAGCTTAAAGGGCCAGCCCAGCATTGGCTCAAAAGCCTTCCTGAAAACACAATCGGAAGTTGGGAAGAGCTCGAGGACGCTTTTCGAGCAAATTTTCAAGGGACCTATGTCTGCCCTCCGGATGCAGACGATCTTAGTCACATAACTCAACAGCCCGGAGAGTCAGCTCAGCAATTCTAGAATAGATTTCTTACTAAAAATAATCAGATAGTCGACTGTCCGGACGCTGAAGCCTTAGCGGCTTTCAGGCATAATGTCCGCACTAACAAGCCTCATGACCCGCTTTTGCGCAGGAGAGGACAGCTGGTTGGCAAGATGCAGCACCAGTGACCCAAGTACATCTGAAACTAGGGATGGAAACAGAAAACCGCGACGCAATAAGGACCGTCACTGGACTAAGGAAAAAAGTCCGAAGAGCACGGCAGTCAACGCCGGATTCAAAAGCTCATGACAGAATCAGGAAAAGCCGCCCCTCCAAGATAGCAGGGACGATCTATCCATCCTAAACAAAATCTTGGATAGGATATGTCAAATACACAACACTACCGGAAAGCCTTCTAACCATACCCATAGAGATTGTTGGGTTTTCAAACAATCCGGCAGACTCAACGCCGAACACAAGGGGCTCGACACACCAAGCGAAGACGAGGACGAACACCAAAAGCAGAGGACCAGGAAACAAAAGAATTTCCCACAAGAAGTAAAAACAGTAAACTTACTCCACATAACAAAACGTGCGACGCCCATAAAGGTACGTGCCCCACGGCCTATCCCAAAGGAATCCCGCCACTCGTTGTCAAAACCAATCATCTTCGATCATCTGGATTATTCTAGAAGTGTCAGGAACCCAGGCTGGACTGCCCTAGTACTCGATCCAATAATTGGCGGACTCCAGTTTTCAAATGTCCTTATGGACGGTGGCAGCGGACTCTACCTGATGTATCAGGACTCAATCCGCCACATGGGGATCGACCCAAAAAGAATTCGCCACAGCAAAACCTCCTTTCAAGGAGTAACGCCAGGTCCGGACACCCATTGCATGGGTTTTCTCCGGCTCGAGGTTATTTTTGGCTCTGCCGATAACTTCCGTCGCGAAAAGCTGACTTTCCACATCGTCCCATTCTCAAGCCGCTTTCAAGCACTACTGGGACACGAAGCTTTCGCCTGCTTTAACGCAATACCGCATTATGCATCTCTTACGCTTAAGATGCCCGGTCCACGCGGCATCATCTCCTTAAAGGGGAAGCAGTGAGAACACCTCCCCCAAGCGGAGGATTGTGCGGCCGCTTTAATAGCCCCACAATACAATGGCTTCACCAGCCAGAACATCGGAACAGGTCATTAAGACCATGGACACGGATAGACGAGTCCGGCACAAAAGTATCATTGATAAAGGCTTAGTGGCCATATACCCCTGCACTAGGGGCTTCACACGTATAAAATAAGAGACAATAAAGCTCAATTTTTCATCTTTTACGTTACACTTTGTTTATTTCACATAACTTTTGTTTGGCACGCCCCTTTTTCAACTTAGTTGCTCTCTTTTTACAGATGAACGTCGTGCTGCGCCCGTCCAGGATACGGCACAACGGAGACACAGGCGCAGACGTGCAGTAGGGACCCGTTCCAAGGATTCTTTTTAGATTAAGACCCTGCGTAAACCTTTTTTACTGTCTCTTGTTGATACACATCCCCTGGTTCTATGACCAAGGAGGAGGCTGGCATCTTGGCATGTGGCCACGTCAGAATTCTTGCACGTACCTGGACACTAGGGGCTTATACCTCAGAGCGTTACCTCGCCCGCTCTCACAAAGACCGAATACCTTAGGGAGTGTTCAGCGTCGCGAGTTTGGCCTTATATGCATCAGCTCCGAGTCATGATTTTGGTCAAATGTTGGGTTTCCCGGCTCCTGTGTTCGGCCGCCTTACATTCCGCTCTATCGGCGAAGGCGGCACTAGGAGAACTACTGCGATTGTGCCCTGGTTCGGCCAGGCGAGCACCTCACTAGAGAAAGCCGAAAACCGACTATCATGATATGGTGTGAGACTGGTCAACCACTTGATGACTCTCCAGAATCTATAGGATTCCTCCGCATTAACGAAGGGCCGTTTCCCGGCCAGGCACATACGTGCCCCGAATTCGGGCGAGCGCAGTCGCCACCAGCGGCTACCTAAATAGTCCCTTTGTCAAGCTCCTATGGCTAAGTGAAAGTGTTAAAGCATTATAGTCCGGTTGCCTAGCTCGCTGCGCTATCACCTCCTTTGTAGGACCAAGACGTTGGATTAAGTGTGAAAATGCGCCTTCTGCGAACACCCCCACACTATGTGCATGGGGGCTGAAGCCAACGACTGCAATCTTTTAGATTTTGTATATATATCTTAAAACGGCCGCACAGGAGGTGTTCCAAATACTTGAAGGCACAAGTATAAAAGGCTACTACAATTCATCAAAATATTGCTTTATAATTGTATATGCTATCAGAACATAGCATCCTTCGAGCACTGCGTCTCTATTACACGAGCGCCTTCAAGGACTTCCTGAAAATAGTGCTCGGAGGGTACTCGGCTTTCGTCCGAATCTCGGGATGCAACAACGGTGGTCTCCATCTCTGCCCAGTATGTCTTGACACAGGCAAGAGCCATCCGTGCGCCCTCTATGCATGCTGACCTATTCATCGCATTGATACGTGGCACCGCATCAACGAATTGCTGCACCAAGCTGAAATAACTCTTCGGCTCCGATCTCCCCGGCCACAGAAGACCCTTGACGCACTTCATGGCGAGTCCCGACAATCTATTCAGTTCGGCCCATTGAGCCAGACGATCGTCCACCGCCAGTGGACGCTCTGGATTCTGGAACTGCGACTAGAAAAGCCTTTCCACTTCGCGATCTTCCTGATCTCGAAAGTATTCGGTCGCATCAGCAGCACTCGCTGCCAAATCCAGATAGGTGTCCTCCGCACTCCACATCCGATCCAACGGAGCAAACTTCGGATTGCAAAACTTCCTCCGCAGCATAAAGGGCTTTCCAACCGCAATCTGTCCGGCTTGACGCAGCTCCTCCTTTGTAGCTCTCATCGCAGAGCGAGCGTCCTTGGCATCAGCAACGGCCTTCTCTAAGTCCGTCTGCCTCGCCCGGTCTTCTTTCTCAAGAAACTTGCAACGGTCAGCAGCACTTTTTAACTTCACGGCCATCATGGCCATCTCCTTCTTGCTTTGGCAGTGAGCAGCCTGTTCGGCTCTCAGCTCTTCAAGGGCCTTTTCGGTAGCCGCATCACTTTTCCTGGCTTGTTCCTTAGCTCGGGCAAGTTCCGCCCGAAGACTCTCCACGGCGGCCGCACCATCTGCGTCAAGCACACACATTGTAAGATACTGGCATAAAGCTCCTCTTACCAGATGACGCCCGAAGAATTGCATACCATGAGCCTCATCAAGCCGCTCGTTGACGAGCGCGATGTCGGCATCTGCCACGTCAAGTTGCCGCTTTAGTTCGGCAAAATCATCAGTTCGGCTCGATTCCGGACACTTCGCCACCTGTATACAAAGGCGACATTTTAGACCTGGGATTATGATCCTCTACACGCCGTCAATTTGACAACGCACAGAGTCTCAGGGGCTACTATCTACACAGGGCGCATCTTGTTTATGCGTAACTCACAAAGAAGTACATTATCAAACGTACCTCAAAACCCGTCAGCAAACTTCTGACGGCCTCATGCAATCCGCTTTCCGCGGATGAAATCCTTCCAATCACCGTACCCAGCAATGCACGGTGCTCCTCTGAGATAGAAGCTCGCCCCAGCAGAATCATTAGCTCCTCCGACCGCGCATCGGACGGTGCCGGACTCGTCCTATGACCTCCAACGAAGGCCGGACGCAGAGAACCTTGGGGGGACATATGGCTACCTTCCACTCCTGCCGGATTCGGAGAAGCCCTCCGCGACAAGACCTCAGGGTCACCCGCCTCACCAGGCGGTACGGCAGGGGGAGGCGTTCCACTCTCCATCATCTCCGAAAGAAGATCCCCCGAAGACGAGCTCTGCTGAGAAGGGCTGAGGTCCGAGCTACAAAGTAAAATTTCGGTTAATCTTCTCAGATAAAAAGCAAGGATTTCTCTCATCCCGCTAAAGGAAAATCTTTCTCTACTTACGGTTCGCTGGAGGACTGATCCCTTTGAGGGCGTAGTTCGGCCAAGGATCTCCCCGGCGTCGGACCCTCTGACGAGGACTTTTCCCCCCGCTTTCAGGTCGTGGTCTCCGGGTCGTCAGAGGCGGCCCTCTTCTTCCCCTTAGGAGAGGAATTGTCGGTTCTTCCCTTCAGAGCAGCCTCCTTCGAGGAGGCCATAGTTTCCTTGTCCTCCCCTCACTTCCGTCCAAAGGCACGATCTTCAACATCCTGACTAGCACGAGATCCGGCTTGGTCTCAGGAAGGGGAGCCGGACACCTGATCAGCTTTGCCTTCGCTATCCACTCCTGTTCAAAAGGACAGCTCTTTTAGGGGCGAATTTATGACAATTTTAGGGATAGCAAGTTCGGGCACAAGGTTACTTACTTGAGTATCCGGGCGATTGGACTTAAACCTGCATCCTCGGTCAAATCCGGACACATTGCTTGTGATCCGAAGAACATTTTATACATCTCCACGGGCGTTGCGCCCATAAAATGCTGGAGACCTCGTGGTCCCTCCGGATTAAACTCCCACAGACGAAGGGAGCGATGTTTGGGGGGCAGTGTTCGGCAAATCAGCATGACCTGCGTCACCTTGACCAGGTTGAGGTCTCTTTCTAAGAGATCCCTAATGCGGCCCTTCAACAAGGGCACGTCTTTGGATAACCCCCAATCTAATCCTTTGTTGACCCATGAAGCTAGCCGTGGTGGGGGACCCGAGCGAAAGGCAGGAGGCGCCACCCACTTGGCGCTCCTGGGAGCGGTGATATAGAACCACTCTCGTTGCCACAAGCCGAGCTCCTCTTGAAGACAATCTACGCGCCGGACTCGTCAGCATTGAAGCCTGGTTCTGGGGCTACTGAGGGAGTCCTGGATTAGGGGGTGTTCGGGTGGCCGGACTATACCTTCAGCCGGACTCCAGGACTATGAAGATACAAGATTGAAGACTTTGTCCCGTGTCCGGATGGGACTTTCCTTGGCATGGAAGGCAAGCTTGGCGATGCGGATATTCAAGATCTCCTACCATTGTAACCGACTTTGTGTAACCCTAACCCTCTCCGGTGTCTATATAAACCGGAGGGTTTTAGTCCGTAGGACAACTTCATCATACAACAATCATACCATAGGCTAGCTTTTAGGTTTTAGCCTCCTTGATCTCGTGGTAGATCTACTCTTGTACAACCCATATCATCAATATTAATCAAGCGGGACGTAGGGTTTTACCTCCATCAAGAGGGCCCGAACCTGGGTAAAACATCGTGTTCCTTGCCTCCTGTTACCATCCGGCCTAGATGCACAGTTCGGGACCCCCTACCCGAGATCCGCCGGTTTTGACACCGACACCACCCCACCCTCCTCCGTCCGCCGCCGTCCGCCACCCCATCCACCGCCGTCCTCCTCCACCATGCCGAAGCTGATACCCTGACGCCGCCGTCCATTACAAGAGATCGACCTCTGTCATCCACGACTTCAGACCGGGATCCTTGCATCCGGTCCTCTCGCTTCATCCCCGCCGTCATCCACCTTGCCGGCGCCGCTCCTACAACTGTCTCGTCCACCGCGCCTCACCGCCACCGTCTACCCTTCCAGATCTACTTCCACGCCGCCGATAGCCATCGCTACCGCAGCATCATCAAATTCTCAGCAGATGCGTACACGGCGCCGCACCAGAGGCGGTATTCTTTCATATCTGCTCATCTTATTTATCACAGCAAGAAAATAGATCACCACTGCTTTACTCTGATTTCTTGTCTTGGTTGCGAAGTTGCCTTTGTCCGGTTTGCACCTTCAGATCTTCCATGGCACGCTCAACACTATACTCCCAATGCTTATGGTTTTCCCCTTTTATATTCCACACTAGTTAACTCACAGTAGACTAAATTTCAAAATTGGGTCAATCGATTTTTCAGAGCTCGCCGGAGTTCGCCGGTGCGATCGAAGGGGCTTGGGTGCTTGTGGGGCCTCGCCGAACAAAGAAAACTCGACGCGGGTGGGGCTGGGGGCGGGGGGGCGGGGTGGGGGTGGCGGAGGAACACAGGCGATGGGGGCTGGTGGTCTGGCCGGTGGCCCGTGCAGTGTTCTGCATGGGAAGAATCAGAGACGAGGAAGAAGAAGCTTTAGGAGACGTAGGATCTTCATCCAACCGCCTGAAATGGTCGAGAGACAGCTGGGAGTTGCATTCTTAATGTGCTCTAGTTCATCATGTGTGGGCACTGCGCAACCAACATTTTATTATCCAAAATCTGCTTGCTCTTCTTTACCATGTTCCACTTCCGTTCTTATTTAATATGTACTCTCTCCGTTCCTAAATACAAGTCTTTGTATAGATTCCACCATGGACTACATATGGAGCAAAATGAGTGAATCTACACTCTAAAATGTATCTGGATACATCTGTATGTGATCCATAGTGGAAATCTCTACCAATACTTATATTTTGCAACGGAAGGAGTATGATAGTAGTACACTATGTTCCTTGTACTAAAGATGAGCAGGGACATTTGCAGTGTAGAGGTCTATACGGTCGGTTGTGATGGACACTTTGAGCCTCTTTGATTCGTAGGTGTTGGAAATATGCCCTAGAGGCAATAATAAAATGATTATTATTATATTTCCTTGTTCATGATAATTGTCTATAATTCATGCTATAATTGTTTTATCCGGAAATCATAATACATGTGTGAATACATAGACCATAACATGTCCCTAGTGAGCCTCTAGTTAACTAGCTCATTGATCAACAGACAGTCATGGTTTCCTGACTATGGACATTGGATGTCATTGATAACGGGATCACATCATTAGGAGAATGATGTGATGGACAAGACCCAATCCTAAGCATAGCACAAGATCATGTAGTTCGTTTGCTAGAGCTTTTCCAATGTCAAGTATTATTTCCTTAGACCATGAGATCGTGTAACTCCCGGATACCGTAGGAGTGCTTTGGGTGTACCAAACGTCACAACGTAACTGGGTGACTATAAAGGTATACTACAGGTATCCCCGAAAGTATCTGTTGGGTTGACACGGATCGAGACTAGAATTTGTCACTCCGTATGACGGAGAGGTATCTCTGGGCCCACTCGGTAATGCATCATCATAATGAGCTCAATGTGACCAAGTGTTTGGTCACGGGATCATGCATTACGGTACGAGTAAAGTGACTTGCCGGCAACGAGATTGAATGAGGTATTGGGACACCGACGATCGAATCTTGGGCAAGTAACGTACCGATTGACAAATGGAATTGAATACGGGATTGATTGAATCCTCGACATCGTGGTTCATCCGATGAGATCATCATGGAACATGTGGGAGCCAACATGGGTATCCAGATCCCGATGTTGGTTATTGACCGGAGAGTCATCTCGGTCATGTCTGCGTGTCTCCCGAACCCATAGGGTCTACACACTTAAGGTTCGGTGACGCTAGGGTTGTAGAGATATTAGTACGCCGTAACCCCGAAAGTTGTTCGGAGTCCCGGATGAGATCCCGTATGTCACGAGGAGTTCTGGAATGGTCCAAAGGTGAAGATTTATATATAGGAAGTCCAGTTTCGGCCATCGGGAAAGTTTCGGGGGTAATCGGTATTGTACCGGGACCACCGGAAGGGTCCCGGGGGTCCACTGGGTGGGGCCACCTATCCTGGAGGGCCCCATGGGCTGAACTGGGAGGGGAACCAGCCCCTGGTGGTCTGGTGCACCCCCCATGGGCGTCCCCCTGCGCCTAGGGTTGGAAACCCTAGGGGTGGGGGCGCCCCACCTGACTTGGGGGGCAAGTCCCCCTTGGCCGCCGCCCCCCTTGGAGATTGAATCTCCTAGGGCCGGTGCCCCCCTAGGGGCCCTATATATAGTGGGGGGGGGAGGGAGGGCATCCGCACCGTAGTCCCTGGCGCCTCCCTCTCCCTTCGTAACACCTCTTTCTCTCTCTCTCGTTGGAGCTTGGCAAAGCCCTGCCGAGATCACCGCTGCTTCCACCACCACGCCATCGTGCTGCTGGATCTCCATCAACCTCTCCTTCCCCTTGCTGTATCAAGAAGGAGGAGACGTCTTCCCAACCGTACGTGTGTTGAACGAGGAGGTACCGTCCGTTCGGCGCTCGGTCATCGGCGATTTGGATCACGACGAGTACGAGTCCATCAACCCCGTTCTCTTGATTGCTTCCGCTCGCGATCTACTAGTGTATGTAGATGCACTCCCCTCTCCCTCAGTGCTAGATGACTCCATAGATTGATCTTGGTGATGCGTAGAAAATTTTAAAATTCTGCTACGTTCACCAACAGTGGCATCATGAGCTAGGTCTATGCGTAGTTTCTATGCACGAGTAGAACACAAGTTGTTGTGGGCGTCGATTTTGTCAATTTGCTTGCCGTTACTAGTCTTATCTTGATTCGGCGGCATCGTGGGATGAAGCGTCCTGGACCGACCTTACACGTACGCTTATGTGAGACTGGTTCCATCGACTGACATGCACTAGTTGCATAAGGTGGCTAGCGGGTGTCTGTCTCTCCCACTTTAGTCGGATCGGATTCGATGAAAAGGGTCCTTATGAAGGGTAAATAGAAATTGGCATATCACATTGTGGTTTTGGCGTAGGTAAGAAACATTCTTGCTAGAAACCTATAGCAGCCACGTAAAAACTTGCAACAACAATTAGAGGACGTCTAACTTGTTTTTGCAGCATATGCCATGTGATGTGATATGGCCAAAAGGATGTGAAGAACGATATATGTGATGTATGAGATTGATCATGTTCTTGTAATAGGAATCACGACTTGCATGTCGATGAGTATGACAACTGGCAGGAGCCATAGGAGTTGTCTTAATTTATTTATGACCTGCGTGTGAACTTATACGTCATGTAATTACTTTACTTTATCGCTAACCGTTAGCCATAGTAGTAGAAGTAATAGCTGACGAGACAACTTCATGAAGACACGATGATGGAGATCATGGTGTCATGCCGGTGACGGCAATGATCATGGCGCCCCGAAGAAGGAGATCAAAAGGAGCAAAATGATATTGGCCATATCATGTCACTATTTGATTGCATGTGATGTTTATCATGTTTTACATCTTATTTTCTTAGAACGACGGTAGCTTAAATAAGATGATCCCTCACAATAATTTCAAGAAAGTGTTCCCCCTAAATGTGCACCATTGCGAAGGTTCGTTGTTTCGAAGCACCGCGTGATGATCGGGTGTGATAGATTCTAACGTTCGAATACAACGGGTGTAAGCCAGATTTACACACGCAATACACTTAGGTTGCCATGACAAGCCTAGCATGTACAGACATGGCCTCGGAACACGGAAGACCGAAAGGTCGAAGATGAGTCGTATAGAAGATACGATCAACATGAAGATGTGCACCGATGATTACTAGTCCGTCTCACGTAATGATCGGACACGGCCTAGTTGACTCGGATCATGTATCACTTAGATGACAAGAGGGATGTCTGTCTGAGTGGGAGTTCATTAAATAATTTGATTAGATGAACTTAATTATCATGAACTTAGTCTAAAAACCTTTGCAAAATGTCTTGTAGACAAAATGGCCAACGCTCATGTCAACCTCAACTTCAATGCGTTCCTAGAGAAAACCAAGCTGAAAGATGATGGCAGCAACTATACGGACTGGGTCCAGAACCTGAGGATCATCCTCATAGCTACCAGGAAAGCATATGTCCTAGAAGCACCGCTAGGTCATGCTCCCATCCCAGAGAACCAAGATGTTATGAACGCTTGGCAGTCATGTGCTGATGATTACTCCATCGTTTAGTGCGTCATGCTTTACAGCTTAGAACCGGGCTCCAAAAGTTTTTTGAGCAACACGGAGCATATGAGATGTTCGAAGAGCTGAAAATGGTTTTCCAAGCTGATGCCCGGGTCGAGAGATATGAAATCTCCGACAAGTTCTATAGTTGTAAGATGGAGGAAAATAGTTCTGTTAGTGAGCACATACTTAAAATGTATGGGTTGCACAACCGTTTGTCCTAGCTGGACATTAACCTCCCGGACGAGGCGGTCATTCAGTCGCTCCCACCTAGCTACAAGAGCTTTGTGATGAACTACAATATGCAGGGGATGGTGAAAACTATTCCTGAAGTATTTTGAATGCTGAAATCAGCGGAGGTGGAAATCAAAAAGGAACATCAAGTGTTGATGGTCAATAAAACCACTAGTTTCAAGAAAGGCAAGGGTAAGAAGAACTTCAAGAAGGACGGCAAGGGAGTTGCCGCGCCCGGTAAATCAGTTGCCTGTAAGAAGCCAAAGAATGGACCCAAACCTGAGACTAAGTGCTTTTATTGCAAGGGAAAGGGACACTGGAAGCGGAACTGCCCCAAATACTTAGCGGACAAGAAGGCCGACAACACTAAAGGTATATGTGATATACATGTAATTGATGTGTACCTTACCAGTGCTTGTAGTAGCTCCTGCGTATTTGATACCGGTGCGGTTGCTCCTATTTGTAACTCAAAATAGGAGCTGCGGAATAAGCGGAGACTGGCGAAGGACGAGGTGACGATGCGCGTCGGGAATGGTTCCTAGGTCGATGTGATCGTTGTCGGCACGCTGCCTCTACATTTATCTACGGGATTAGTTTTAAACCTCAATAATTGTTATTTAGTGCCAGCTTTGAGCATGAACATTGTATCTGGATCTCGTTTAATACGAGATGGCTACTCATTTAAATCCGAGAATAATGGTTGTTCTATTTATATGAGAGATATGTTTTATGGTCATGCCCCGCTGGTCAATGGTTTATTCTTAATGAATGTCGAACGTGATGTTACACATATTCATAGTGTGAATACCAAAGGATGTAAGATTGATAATGATAGTCCCACATATCCGTGGCACTGCCGCCTTGGTCACATCGGTGTCAAACGCATGAAGAAGCTCCATACAGATGGACTTTTGGAGTCTCTTGATTTCGAATCATTTGACACATGTGAACCATGCCTCATGGGTAAAATGACCAAGACTCCATTCTCCGGAACAACGGAGCGAGCAACCAACTTGTTGGAAATTATACATACTGATGTGTGCAGTCCAATGAGCGTTGAGGCTCGCGGAGGCTATCGTTATGTTCTCACTCTCACTAATGACTTAAGTAGATATGGGTATGTCTATTTGATGAAACACAAGTATGAGACCTTTGAAAAGTTCAAGGAATTTCAGAATGAGGTAGTGAATCAACATGACCGAAAGATAAAATTCTTATGATCAGATCGTGGGGGAGAATATTTAAGTCACGAATTTGGTACGCACTTAAGGAAATGTGGAATTGTTTCACAACTTATGCCGCCTGGAACACCTCAGCGTAACGGTGTGTCTGAACGTCGTATTCGCACTCCATTGGATATGGTGCGATCTATGATGTCACTCACTGATTTACCACTATCATTTTGGGGATACGCTATAGAGACAGCTACATTCACTTTAAATAGGGCACCGTCTAAATCCGTTGAGACGACACCGTATGAATTATGGTTTGGGAAGAAACCTAAGCTGTCGTTTCTAAAAGTTTGGCGATGCGATGCTTATGTCAAGAAACTTCAACCTGAAAAGCTCGAACCCAAGTCGTAAAAATGTGTCTTCATAGGATACCCTAAGGAAACCATTGGGTATACCTTCTACCTCAGATCCGAAGGCAAGATCTTTTTGCCAAGAACGGGTCCTTTCTGGAGAAAGAGTTTCTCTCGAGAGAACTAAGTGGGAGGAAAGTAGAACTCAATGAAGTACTGCCTCTTGAATCGGAAAGTAGCGCAGCTCAGGAAGATGTTCCTGTGGTGCCTGCACCGACTAGAGAGGAAGTTAATGATAATGATCAAGGTACTTCGGATCAAGTTGCTACTGAACTTTGAAGGTCCACAAGGACACGTTTCACACCAGAATGGTATGGCAACCCTGTCCTGGAAATAATGTTGTTAGACAACGGTGAACCTTCGAACTACGAAGAAGCAATGGCAGGCCCAGATTCCAACAAATGGCTTGAAGCCATGCAATCCGAGATAGGATCCATGTATGAAAACAAAGTATGAACTTTGACAGACTTGCCCGATGATCGGCGAGCGATAGAGAATAAATGGATCTTTAAGAAGAAGACGAACGCGGATGGTAATGTTACCATCTATAAGGCTCGACTTGTCGCTAAGGGTTATCGACAAGTTCAAGGGGTTGACTACGATGAGACCTTCTCACCCGTAGCGAAGCTGAAGTCTGTCCAAATCATGTTAGCAATTTCCGCATACTATGATTATGAGATATGGCAAATGGACGTCAAAACGGCATTCCTTAACGGTTTTCTTAAGGAAGAATTGTATATGATGCAGCCGGAAGGTTTTGTCGATCCTAAGAATGCTAACAAGGTATGCAAGCTCTAGCGCTCCATTTATGGGCTGGTGCAAGCATCTCGGAGTTGGAACATTCGCTTTAATGAAATGATCAAAGCTTTTGTGTTTATGCAGACTTATGGAGAAGCCTGCGTTTACAAGAAAGTGAGTGGGAGCTCTGTAGCATTTCTCATATTATATGTGGATGACATACTTTTGATGGGAAATGATATAGAACTTTTGGACGGTATTAAGGCCTACTTGAATAATTGTTTTTCAATGAAGGACCTTGGAGAAGCTGCTTGCATATTAGGCATCAAGATATATAGAGATAGATCGAGACGCCTCATAGGTCTTTCACAAAGCACATACCTTGATAAGATATTGAAGAAGTTCAATATGGATCAGTCCAAGAAGGGGTTCTTGCTTGTGTTGCAAGGTGTGAAATTGAGCTCAGCTCAATGTCCGACCACGCAAGAAGATAGAGAAAAGATGAGTGTCGTCCCCTATGCCTCAGCCATAGTGTCTATCATGTATGCCATTTTGTGTACCAGACCCGATGTAAACCTTGCCGTAAGTTTGGTAGGAAGGTACCAAAGAAATCCCGGCATGGAACACTGGACAACAGTCAAGAACATCCTGAAGTACCTGAAAAGGACTAAGGATATGTTTCTCGTATATCCAGGTGACGAGGAGCTTGTCATAAAGGGTTATGTCGACGCTAGCTTCGACACAGATCTGGATGACTCTAAGTCACAAACCGGATACGTGTATATTTTGAATGGTGGGGCAGTAAGCTGGTGCATTTGCAAGCAAATCGTCGTGGCGGGATCTACATGTGAAGCGGAGTACATGGCAGCCTCGGAGGCAGCGCATGAAGCAATCTGGATGAAGGAGTTCATCACCGACCTAGGAGTCATACCCAATGCGTCGGGGCCAATCACTCTCTTTTGTGACAACACTGGAGCTATTGCCCTTGCCAAGGAGCCCAGGTTTCACAAGAAGACCAGGCACATCAAGCGTCGCTTCAACTCCATTCGTGAAAATATTCAAGATGAAGACATAGATATTTGCAAAGTACATACAGATCTGAATGTCACAGATCCGTTGACTAAACCTCTTCCGTGAGCAAAACATGGTCAACACCAGAACTCTATGGGTGTTCGATTCATCACAATGTAACTAGATTATTGACTCTAGTGCAAGTGGCAGACTGTTGGAAATATGCCCTAGAGGCAATAATAAAATGATCATTATTATATTTCCTTGTTCATGATAATTGTCTAATATTCATGCTATAATTCTGTTATCCGGAAATCATAATACATGTGTGAATACATAGACCATAACATGTACCTAGTGAGCCTCTAGTTAACTAGCTCATTGATCAACAGATAGTCATGGTTTCCTGACTATGGACATTGGATGTCATTGATAACGGGATCGCATCATTAGGAGAATAATGTGATGGACAAGACCCAATCCTAAGCATAGCACAAGATCGTGTAGTTCGTTTGCTAGAGCTTTTCCAATGTCAAGTATCATTTCCTTAGACCATGAGATCGTGTAACTCCCGGATACCGTAGGAGTGCTTTGGGTGTACCAAACGTCACAACGTAACTGGGTGACTATAAAGGTATACTATAGGTATCCCCGAAAGTATCTGTTGGGTTGACACAGATCGAGACTGGAATTTGTCACTCCGTATGACCGAGAGGTATCTCTGGGCCCACTTGGTAATGCATCATCATAATGAGCTCAATGTGACCAAGTGTTTGGTCACGGGATCATGCATTATGGTACGAGTAAAGTGACTTGCCGGTAATGAGATTGAACGAGGTATTGGGATACCGACGATCGAATCTCGGGTAAGTAACGTACAGATTGACAAAGGGAATTGAATACGGGATTGATTGAATCCTCGACATCGTGGTTCATCCGATGACATCATCGTGGAACATATGGGAGCCAACATGGGTATCCAGATACCGCTGTTGGTTAGTGATCGGAGAGTCATCTCGGTCATGTCTGCGTGTCTCCCGAACCCGTAGGGTCTACACACTTAAGGTTCGGTGACGCTAGGGTTGTAGAGATATTAGTATGCGGTAACCCGAAAGTTGTTTGGAGTCCCAGATGAGAACCCGAATGTCACGAGGAGTTTCAGAATGGTCTGGAGGTGAAGATTTATATATAGGAAGTCCAGTTTCGGTCATCGGGAAAGTTTCGAGGGTAATCGGTATTGTGCCGGGACCACCGGAAGTGTCCCGGGGGTCCACCGGGTGGGGCCACCTATCCCGGAGGGCCCCATGGGCTGAAGTGGGAGGGGAACCAGCCCCTTGTGGGCTGGTGCGCCCCCCATGGGCCTTCCCTCTACCGGGTTGCAACCCTAGGGGTGGGGGGCGCCCCACCTGACTTGGGGGGCAAGTCCCCCTTGGCCGCCAGCCCCCCTTGGAGATTGGATCTCCTAGGGCCGGCGCCCCCCCTAGGGGCCCTATATATAGTGGGGGGAGGGAGGGCAGCCGCACCATAGTCCCTGGCGCCTCCCTCTCCCTTCGTAACACCTCTCTCTCTCTCGTTGGAGCTTGGCGAAGCCCTGCCGAGATCACCGCTACTTCCACCACCACGCCATCGTGCTGCTGGATCTCCATCAACCTCTCCTTCCCCTTGCTGGATCAAGAAGGAGGATACATCTTCCCAACCATACGTGTGTTGAACGCGGAGGTGTCGTCCGTTCGGCGCTCGGTCATCGGTGATTTGGATCACGACGAGTACGACTCCATCAACCCCGTTCTCCTGAACGCTTCCGCTCGCGATCTACAAGGGTATGTAGATGCACTCCCCTCTCTCCCTCATTGCTAGATGACTCCATAGATTGATCTTGGTGATGCGTAGAAAATTTTAAAATTCTACTATGTTCCCCAATAGTAGGATCTTGTAAACATAGGAATAGGATTTGTAGTGGCCTGCCCACTTGAATCCTATAAGAATAGCAAGGAAATGCGGGGAGCTGTGTCGCCTTTGAGAGTTACACTGATATTAACAGTACCACACCTTCACTTGAAGAGAGCTGGTATCCGAGGCCTTTCTAGCCGTACCGGCAATACTAGCACATATATTCCAGCAAGTTCCACTTTGCTGATTTTACTCTGATGCTTAAGGTTTTCCCGTTATATCTACACTATGATCTGTGTAGCTGCTTTGTGTCGCACTAGCAGCAGTCCACTCTTGAAGCTAAACACTGCAATGACTTAAAAGTTGGCACCCATGCATTGAGTGCCATTCTGGATGCAATGAAACTCATACGCTCCCCACCTGTTGATTCTTGTTCAGAATATGATCCTAATGACTATTCTAACCTCGAGGAGTCAAAGGCAGATGGCCTGTCCTGTTCACCCATAAAGGTGCCTGTTCTAATTTGGCATTGTTTTATTGTTTGCGGGTATCTTGCATATGTTGTCTTGCATTTCTTCTACTTTGTTGCACCACCATCTTCTTAGTTTACTCATCATATATGTCGAGATGCCATGCCCATCCATTATCAATACATATTCCATCTGTCAGCATACCTTGTTTTTCCACTCAAATGTTGTTCTTGTGCATCAGACATCAAAAAGGAAGAGGGTGATTGCCGAACCTGAAGGAGCACCAGCAAAGTCCTTGAAAAACGTGGTGGTGCCGGAGAAATCAGATAGCACCCCACTTATATTGACTGTACAACTTGTGACACAAAACGTAGGACCGACTCCAGCAGACTGTACCCATACTTCACTGGCCACACCACTAGCCCCACCACATAGGACCTGCACTCCAGCAAAAGGTATACCGATTTCATTTGCCATAGCACCAGCTGTACCACAGAAAAATCCCACTCCAGCAAAAAGTACAGCAAGTCCACCGGCCAAAGACCTATCCCAACTGCAGAGATGGCCAATTCCTGCAGATTGGAACCCCATTCCATTTATTCCCAGTTTAAAAGACAATGCTTTCAATGTTGTTAGGGACTATGTGCCTATATTCCCATCATGGGAAGATTATTGTGAAGACAAACACCATTTTCACATCTTCCTGTCCAACTTACGTGTAAGTGCTATTATTCATGGTTTTTATTTTCCTGTTTTCTGCTGATTGAACACATCAATGATTTACATTACATTGTTGTAACTAGGCGAGGGTCAATCTGGATAGTCATGACGAGCAAAGCTTGCTTATGCTTTTCAAGGAAGCATTGCAGCAGTATCGGTGTTACCTGAGGAAATCACACTTTGATGGCAAGTCTATAAAAGAATTTCTGCTAAAGTCTCCTGTGCTAAATTTAGAAGACATTGAATGGAAAAACCTTATTATGCACTGGTCTCATTCCCAGGATGAGGTACTGTCTATGAAATCACATGACAATTTGAACTTCTACTTTTCCGCATGTGCCTTACGGACCTTTTTTGCAGGAAATCTGCTCGAAGAAGAATTCCGGTTTGACAAGAACGACAGGATATCGCAAATATGCTGCCCGCTGCTTTGCTCTTGTTAGTACCTGTTGTCCTGTATCACTGTACTTGCATACATACCTGGTTCATTATGTGACAGCAGTATGCATGATAGCTTGCTTATCAATTGTTCGCTCCAAATTATCTGATCTGTATGAATGGTCACTTTAGTGTAGAATATATCCAATGCCAATGTTTTTTAGCTCTGCATTGTTCTTGTAAGTACATGCTGTCCTTTATCAGTGTACTTATAATGACATGTAATTGTTCATGTACCATCACATTGCAGCTTATTTTCCTTTGCCCTCCGTTTTCTACACATTAGATCTATATTTATTCTTACCATAAGGTTGGTACTGAAGAAGTTTAGCTGTGCATTGCTCTTGGCTGTACCTTTTGCCTGTATCGCTGCACTTACATTTATAGCTACTTGGTTATGTAGCATCACTCTTCATCTTTTCTTAAATATTCTCCATTTTTCATATATTATCACATCTATATTTACTCTTAACAAAATGTAGAATAAAGGCACTGCTTTTGAAGAAGATTATGTGGTAAACTTCTTGAATTGCCCCCCATCAGCATTGACAAGGCCTTTATAGAGCCTGTCTTCACCAATAATGTAAGTTTGTCCATCTCAAGCCTTCAAACTTTGTTGTATATATTTGGTTAGGCATGACTGCAACAACTGTTTATTTTTGGTGTTTGCATCAAATTGCTTGTTTAAAGTTTATTATGTAGTTCATAAACAAAAGTTTGTCCTTTCTCAATTTAAGTTTTCAGTTGTACAACCACGTTCCTTCTTCATACCATGTAAATTAAACTATACAGAGCAAGTGATCTTCTTTTGCATTGCATGTATGCTTCTGTTCTTCATCCGTAATCCAGTGGTGTGGTGAACCTACCCACTACAGCACAATGTCATATTCTGCAATGTCTTAACTATAGACAATGTCATATCATTCTACTATTATTTAAACCATTTCTTTATTTGCCAATCTGAAATGGTATAAATTGACAGAACACTAACCATTGATACTTATGAGTTCTTGATATGTAGTCCAGTGGTGTCGTGAAGTTGCCAACTTCTTCACAATGTCATTTCCTACCATGTCTTGACCTGAACAATACCATATTGTGTTAATGCAATTTTAAATTGTGTCACTTTATTCGTCAGTAAGAAATGTGATGAATTGTCAGCACTGATACTTTTATGTGCAAAACCTGTCATCTGTCTGCTTGTTTATCTTTCAGAGTAAGGATGATATAAGCGTTGAACAAGCGCAGTCTCATCATCTTGCTCAGCTGCTTTCGCTGCAGCTCCCTAGCAGGGCTAACCTTTCTTGAGCTCTATTGAAGTGCTGTCGGTTTTGTATATTATTTTGTCAGCATGTTTATTTGCACTGGTGGCGATCTTTGATGCCCAGTGTATGTAATCTGTTGTCTGCCTGTGCTTTATTATCATAGTGGTGAACTTTGATGCCCAGTGGATGTAATATGCCGTAATTTCTTTATTGTATAGTCTAGGTTTATTCTTATTCACGATGCTGCAGTTATTTTACTGTCTTCGCAGTAAACCGGCCAAACCGTAAAATTACAGTACATAATCGGGTCGTCATGCAATCACAATGTAGGTTGGGCCTGAAACGTGCCGAACAGCTCACGGGCCGGCAGCAGCCCGAAATGAACCCCGGCCGATGATTGTGCGAATCAAATCACGGGCTTTTAACAGGCCAAAATTGTCTCGGTCCTTGTTTGGCCCAATCAGATATCGGCTGCGAGCAGGCCGGATGGAGAGCGGGCCGTAGTTAGGCCCAACTATATAATGGGCTTTTAATAGGCCGAAATTAATATAGGACTGAAATGTTAAACGGGCCCTTAACAGGCCAAAAGTAATATCAGGCCGAATTACTAAGTGGGCCTTTAGCAAGTGGGCCAAAAAGCATAGTGTCCAGTTGATGGGCCGAATCTGATATGGGACATAATTGAGACCAAAGCCTCTTAAAGGGCCGGACCTGATCTGGGCCGTAATTTGGCCCCGAACGTGGTAGGCTTTTAACAGGCTGGATCTCATATGGGCCACTATTAGGCCCGAAGCGTGGCAGGCCATTAATGGACCGGATCAAATATGGGCCGACATTTGGCCCAAAACATGGCAGCCAGTTAATGGGTTGGCCTACTAGGGTCCTCAAAATCTTATGGGCCTACAGCTGGGCCGCCCATTAATGTTGGCGAAATCTCATGGGTCTTTAGCTGGGCCGGCCCATTATGATCCGCAAGAATCTTGTGGGCCTTTACCTGGGCCGACCCAGTATGGCACACAAAAATCTTGTGGGCCTTTACCTGGGCCGGCCCATTATGGCCCGCAAAATCTTGTGGGCCTTTAGCTAGGCCAGCCCATTATGGTCCACAAAATCTCGTGGGCCTTTAGCTGGGCCAGCCCATTATGGTCCGCAAAATCTTGTGGGCCTTCAGTTGGGTCGGCCCATTTATACTTGATGGGCCGGTCCATGTGTCAACATATCATAGGTGCGTCTCGCCCATTGGATGAGTGACACCTGTGCCAACGCGGACCTGACACGTGTCTCCTCCAGACAATGATGATTTTACACGTGGAAAATCCCCATTGGTCGGGGCTGTTAACGGGTTATCGGATCCAAAACCTGACCAGATAGCTTAACGGCGTTCCGTTAGGGTGGATGCCATGTGTCGGTCACCCTTGACGAAAGCACTTCTGTGACGCGCGATTTATCGTCATGGAAGAGGACACTTCTATGATGATAATTTTGGTAATGTCATGGAACACTTCTACGACAGCACAGGTATGACTATCTTGATTCTGTCATAAAATCGTCATGGATGTACATGCATGATAGAAAACGCAACCTACCATGACAAACACATATCATCACGGAAGTGTATTTTTTTGTAGTGCTAGCAGCTCACCAAAAATGAGATTTTTCTGAGCTGTCTAGAATTTCTGGTGATTTTCAGAAGTGTTCTTGATATTTTCTGCATGTGCTTAAAATTATTTTCAGAGGGTGAGGCTTGTCTTGAGGATCACCAGAAGGCTTGTGAACCTCATCTGCACTAAGGCAAGCCACAACAACATTTTCATGGTGTCATTTCAATATTTATGATTTTCTTACTTGAATGGAATGATTAATCCATGCATTTAAATAACTATTATGTTATTTATATTATGTTAACTGTTTGTTAGTTATTATGCTTAATTTACAAAATGTTTGAAACTAGTTTAGTTGGTAACAAAAGCTAAGATCTACTTGTGGTAATGATAAAATGATTTGTTACACATATGAGTAATTACTTAAAGTTATTTTCTTGCACAAATAAAATAGTAAAATTTGCTAGAAAATATGATGTTAAGTGCTTGTTTAACCATTTTACTTGATTTACAGAATGTTTGAACCTAACTTGGTTGGTAAAGAAATTAGGATTTGCTTGTGGTGATGATATTAAAAATTTTGCTATGCATATGAGAAATTAATCGAAGTTATTTTCTTGCATGAGTAAAATAATAAAACTTGCTGCAAAATATCTTGTTAAAGTGAGAGTTACCCTGACCAGGAAAGTAATATAAGTTGTTGATGTTTATGCTTAGTGTGAATATGGTTGACATTGGTCATTTTCGTTAATATGTGATGCATGTGTAGTATTGCATTTCATGCCATGCTATGACACCGGTCATTTTCATTTTAAGTTGAACCTGACTATAACTCAACTTGAATATATCATTGACTGGGTCATGGTTGCGCTAAATTGAGTTTTTCCTAGTGCAACCACATTTGCCTTTGTGGGAAGGCCTTGATTCGGTCCATTGACATGCCTCTGGTCGGTGCCTCCAACTAGAGAAGGTTATGGGCATGCTTACCCTGGCCCGGTAAGCAGGCATAACCTTGTGTGCCCGTTGTTGAGATTATGGTACCGGGTCCCCGAGTGGGATTGTTTTGGCCACGACGGTGGTCGTTGTGTCTTTGGTAGACACGGGGCCACCCAGGACTAGCCCATTGGGGATTGGGTCGGAGTGGCCGGGAGAGTGTCATGGCAATGGAGGGGTTTCGTCGGAATGCCGTTGGTCCACCCAAATGGGAGTACGAGGCCATGGGTTCCGTGGTGTGGGTACAATGTGCTACCTCTGCAGAGTGTATAATCTATCGATAGCCGAGTCCACGGTCACGGACGCCTCAAAGTAGGTCCCACCATGAGTCAATGTTTAATAAATTTGCACACTAAGTTATGAACTTTGCACTGTTGATGATGGCGAAAAGGCCATCGAGATGTTCGAGACCAAATATTGGTTGTGGTTGTGATCGCCATAAGGATCACGAGTTAATCTTGTGAGGGCCACGATGGTGGTTTGTTTGTGATCCGAGAACGATCACCGTTGGTAAGTCGGTCCCGAGGGACGTTTATCACAAGACCATGATCACAGCATGTTGGAACATTATTGCATTATTAATTGGTACCTCAGTTCGAGGATGAGGCACCAGAGCCCGCACCAGCATCACGCAATGCAGTCGATCGACCACCGCGTGGCCGGGATAAAACGGCACCCCGAGCCGAAAAACAGATAGTCCCACCTCGCCGCAAAGGCAGGGATAAGACAGCTCGGGGCTATACATATGACTTTCGTCAAGACCTGAACAGTAGAGCAGGAAATACAAGATCAATCTACGAATCGCGAGGACGTACCTTGATACACAACGACGACTACCTATTCGGACGTGACAAACCTAGTCACGCTCGAGCCGATAACCATAGACGGACTCCATCGGAGCTACGTCGCGACGCGGCTCGATATAGAGGCGCCGAACACCCTCTTTGCTTCACGGATGAAGTAGTGGACCATGAATTCCCCAAAGGGTTCATACCCGTCAACATTGAATCATACGACGGAACAACCGATCCCGCGGTATGGATCGAGGATTCTATTATCCACATTCACATGGCCCGCGGAGATGACCTCCATGCTATCAAATACCTCCCACTAAAACTCAAAGGGCTAGCTCGGCACTGGTTAAATAGCCTGCCTGAAAATTCCATCGGCAGCTGGGAGGATTTGGAAGAAGCCTTTCTCAACAACGTTCAAGGTACATATGTCCGCCCGCCATACGCCGATGATTTAAGTCACATATTTCAACAGCCCGGGGAGTCAGCCAGGAAATTCTGGACTATGTTCCTGATACGTCTCCATCGTATCAATAATTTTTGATTGTTCCGTGCCAATATTATTCAACTTTCATATACTTTTGGCAACTTTTAATACTATTTTTCGGACTAACATATTGATCCAGTGCCCGGTGCCAGTTCCTGTCTGTTGCATGTTTTATGTTTCGTAGAATATCCATATCAAATGGAATACAAACGAGATAAAAACGGACAGAGCTTATTTTTGGAATATTTGGAAAATTCCGGAAGAAAATTCCACGCGAGACGGTGCCCGAGGTGACCACGTGGTAGGGGGCGCGCCTGCCCCCCCTGGGCAGGCCCCTGACCCTCGTGTGCCACCCATAAGGCGGTTGATGCCCTTCTTCGGCCGCAAGAAAGCTAATTTTCAGAAGAAAAAAATCACGGTGAAGGTATCGATCCAATCGGAGTTACGGATCTCCATATATACCCGAATCGGTGAAAGGGCAGCCGAACAGAACGCAGAAACAGAGAGAGACAGAGAGACAGATCCAATCTAGGAGGGGATCTTTCCCCTCCCATGCCATGGAGGCCAAGGATCTGAGGGGAAACCCTTCTCCCATCTAGGGAGGAGGTCAAGGAAGAAGAAGACGAAGGGCCCCCCTCTCCCCTTCTCTTCCGGTGGCGCCGAAACGCTGCCGTGGCCATCATCATCATCACCGCGATCTATACCAACACCTCCACCATCTTCACCAACATCTCCATCACCTTCCCCCCTCTATCTATAGTGGTCCACTCTCCCGCAACCCGATGTACCCTCTACTCGAACATGGTGCTTTATGCTTCAGATTATTATCCAATGATGTGTTGCCATCCTATGATGTCTGAGTAGATTTTCCTTGTCCTATCGGTGGTTGATGAATTGCTATGATTGATTTAATTTTCTTGTGGTTATGTTGCTGTCCTTTGGTGCCCATCATATGATTGCGCGCGTGGATCACACCCTAGGGTTAGTTGTATGTTGATAGGACTATGTATTGGAGGGCAAGAGTGACAGAAGCTTCAACCTAGCATAGAAATTGATGCATACGTGATTGAAGGGGGACAAATATATCTTAATGCTATGGTTGGGTTTTACCTTAATGAACGTTAGTAGTTGCGGATGCTTGCTAATAGTTCCAAACATAAGTGCATAGAATTCCAAGTCAGGGATGACATGCTACCAGTGGCCTCTCCCACATAATACTTGCTATCGGTCTAGTAAAGTAGTCAATTGCTTAGGGGCAATTTCGCAACTCCTACCACCACTTTTCCACACTCGCTATATTTACTTTATTGTTTCTTTACTTAAACACCACCCACTTTTTATTTACTTGCTCTTTATTATCTTGCAAACCTATCCAACAACACGTACAAAGTACTTCTAGTTTCATACTTGTTCTAGGTAAAGCGAACATCAAGCATGCGTAGAGTTGTATCGGTGGTCGATAGAACTTGAGGGAATATTCATTCTGCCTTTAGCTCCTTGTTGGGTTCGACACTCTTACTTATCGAAAATTGTTGTGATCCCCTATACTTGTGGGTTATCAAGACCTTTTTCTGGCGCTGTTGCCGGGGAGCAATAGCATGGGGTGAATACTCTCGTGTGTGCTTGTTTGCTTTATCACTAAGTAATTTTTATTTGTTGTTCTTAGTTGTTCTCTATCTTTAGTTATCAATATGGAACACGAAATACCAAAAAAATTAGGTGTACTTGCTACTCATGGAGATGGGGAACCTCCTAAAACCCTCGATGCTGGTTATGTGAAAAATATTATGTACTACTTTAATAATCCTGAGAAAACCCCATTCAATTATGTAATGGGAGTAACATTGGATCAACGTGAATACTTTAGGGATTACCGCTTGACAGAAAAAGGGAAACTATTATGGGATCAAATTCATATATTGAATTGGTATGCTAGGCAACTATGCTTGAGATATGATTATACTTCTTGCTCTAAAGTTAAGGCTCCACACCGTCCCTTTTCATGTGAATTTAATGATAATGAAACCTTAGCTTCTTATGCTAATTGTATTTATGATTACTATGATGTGGAACAAATAGAAAAACTTGTTGCTTTTAAGGGTGCTTATGAAATTGAATCTTTGTTTGAAAAGCATGAAGCTTATGATGATGATGTTTATAGGAATGAAAATTTAGCTATCTTAAAATATTGCTATGATAATTATGAATATAATTCCTATATTAATGCACTTATTGAGAAAGTCTCCGCTGTCCAAGAAGAGACTAATATTTTGCAGGAGTCTATGGAAGAAGAAATTGATGAAACTGTGAGCTCATTGGATGAAAAAGATGAGGAGGAGAGCGAAGAAAAAAGGAGGAAGATCGGATTAGCTACCTGTGCCTACGTTCTAATGAGAGTAACTCTTCAACTCATACATTGTTTAATTTCCCTTCGTGCTTACCGAAGGATGATTGCTATGATCCAGTTGATTCTTTTGAAATATCCCTTTTTGATGATGCTTGCTATGCTTGTGGCCAAGATGCCAATATGAATTATGCTTATGGAGATGAACTTGCTATATTTCCTTATGTTAAACATGAAAATGTTTCTATTTCACCCACACATGGTAGTCCTATTACCTTTTTGAATTCTCCCAACTACACTATATCGGAGAAGTTTGCTCTTATTAAGGAATATATTGATGGGTTGCCTTTAACCCTTGCACATGATGATTTTGATGAATATAATATGCATGTGCGTTCTTCTCCTACTTGCAATTATTATGAGAGAGGAACTATATCTCCACCTCTCTATGTTTCCAATATGATAAAATTGCAAGAAATTGTTTATACTATGCATTGGCCTTTACTTTGTGTGCATGAATTGTTCTTTTATGACATGCCGATGCATAGCAACAGAGTTAGACTTCGTCATTACATGATATATGTTACCTTGTGATCACCACTAAGTTACAAATCATTGTTAATTAAAATTGGCTTTGATATACCTTGGGATCCGGGTGGATCCATTACTTGAGCACTATATGCCTAGCTTAATGGCTTTAAAGAAAGCGCTGCCAGGGAGACAACCCAGAAGTTTTAGAGAGTCATTTATTTCTGTTGACTGCTTTCATATAGTTTAAAAACAACAAAAATAAAGAGGGGAACCCAAAACTTTTTCAAAAAGGAAAGCGAAAGTGAGAAAGACAAGCATTGTTGAAGTGGGAGCTAGCCTTGAACTTTGTTCATGCTCATGGAAACTTTGTGAATCTTGATTACAGAAAGTTTTCAATAAAAATAATTATCCCCTTGTACAATTCCATTGTATTATAAAAATAATGTGCCAAGGTTTGCCTTTAGGATGTTTAATTTGCTTGATGGTTTGTACGGTGCAGGACAGAAACTTTGGCTGTAGTGTGCGATTTTACATTTTTTGCTGGAACGTCAAATGGTTCTGATTCTTTTTGCACTGCCTTCCTATACAAATTGTTTATTGTTTCTAATTTTGGTAGAATTTTTCAAGTATCAGAAGTATGGTGAATGTTCAGATTATTACAGACTGTTCTGTTTTAGACAGATTCTGTTTTTGATGCATAGTTTGCTTGTTTTGATGAAACTATCGTATCATATCAGTGGATTAAGCCATGAAAAAGTTATATTACAGTAGACACAATGCAAAAACAAAATATGAATTGGTTTGCAACAGTACTTAGAGTAGTGATTTGCTTTATTATACTAACGGATCTTACCGAGTTTTCTGTTGAAGTTTTGTGTGGATGAAGTGTTCGATGATCGAGAAGGTCTTGATGTGAGAACAAGGAAGAGAGGCAAGAGCTCAAGCTTGGGGATTCCTGAGGCACCCCAAGTAAATATTCAAGGAGACTCAAGTGTCTAAGCTTGGGGATGCCCCGGAAGGCATCCCCTCTTTCTTCAACAAGTATTAGTATGTTTTCGGATTTGTTTCGTTCATGCGGTATCTGCAATCTTGGAGCATCTTTTGCAATTAGTTTTCATTTTTATTTTATGCACCATGATGGTATGAGATAGTCCTTTGTTGATTTATAGAATGCTCTGTGCACTTCACTTATATCTTTTGAGTACGGCTTTATAGAATGCTTCATGTGCTTCACTTATATCATTTGCAGTTTGGATTGCCTGTTTCTCTTTACATAGACAACCGCCATTTGTAAAATGCTCTTTTGCTTCACTTATATTTGTTAGAGCGTGGGCATACCTTTTGTAGCAAGAATTAAACTCTCTTGCTTCACTTATATCTGTTTAGAGAGATGATAGGAATTGGTTATTCACATGGTTAGTCATAAAATCCTACATAAAACTTGTGGATCACTGAATATGATATGTTTGATTCCTTGCAGTAGTTTTGCGGTATAAAGATGGTGATATTAGAGTCATGCTAGTGGGTAGTTGTGGATTAGTAGAAATACTTGTGTTGAGGTTTGTGATTCCTGTAGCATGCACGTATGGTGAACTGTTATGTAACGAAGTTGGAGCATGAGGTATTTATTGATTGTCTTCCTTATGAGTGGCGGTCGGGGACGAGCGATGGTCTTTTCCTACCAATCTATCCCCCTAGGGGCATGCGTAGTAGTACTTTGCTTCAAGGGCTAATAAATTTTTGCAATAAGTATGTGAGTTCTTTATGACTAATGTTGAGTCCATGGATTATACGCACTCTCACCCTTCCACCATTGCTAGCCTCTCTAGTATCGCGCAACTTTCGCCAATACCATAAACCCACCATATACCTTCCTCAAAACAGCCACCATAGCTACCTATTATGGCATTTCCATATCCATTCCGAGTATATTTCCATGCAACTTTCATCATTATCATCTACATGACTTGAACATTCATTGTCATATTGCTTTGCATGATCGTAAGATAGCTAGCATGATGTTTTCATGGCTTGTCCGTTTTTTGATGTCATTGCTATGCTAGATCATTGCACATCCCGGTACACCATCGGAGGCATTCATATAGAGTCATATCTTTGTTCTAGATATCGAGTTGTAATATTGAGTTGTAAGTAAATAAAAGTGTGATGATCATCATTATTAGAACATTGTCCCATGTGAGGTAATCAAAATAAAAGTGGCCAAAGAAGCCCCCCAAAAAAAGAGAGAGGCCAAAGAAGCCTAAAAAAGGGAAGAAAAAAAATAAAAAATGAGAGAAAAAGAGAGAAGGGGCAATGTTACTATCCTTTTACCACAGTTGTGCTTCAAAGTAGCACCATGTTCTTCATATAGAGAGTCTCTTGAGTTATCACTTTCATATACTAGTGGGAATTTTAATTATAGAACTTGGCTTGTATATTCCAATGATGGGCTTCCTCAAATGCCCTAGGTCTTCATGAGCAAGCAAGTTGCATGCACACCCACTTAGTTTCAGTTTGATCTTTCATATACTTATAGCTCTAGTGCATCCGTTGCATCGCAATCCCTACTCACTCACATTGATATCTATTGATGGGCATCTCCATAGCCCGTTGATACGAATAGTTGATGTGAGACTATCTTCTCCTTTTTGTCTTCTCCACAACCACCATTCTCTTCCACCTATAGTGCTATGTCCATGGCTCACGCTCATGTATTGCGTGAAGGTTGAAAATGGTGAAGCGCATTAAAAAGTATGAACCAATTGCTCGGCTTTTCATCGGGGTTGTGCATGATGTGAGTATTTTGTGTGGTGAAGATGGAGCATAGCCAGACTATATGATTTTGTGGGGATAACTTTCTTTGGCCATGTTATTTTGAAAAGACATGATTTCTTTATTAGTAGGCTTGAAGTATTATTGTTTTTATGTCAAATGATAGACTATTGCTTTGAATCACTCGTGTCTTAATATTCATGCCATGACTAGACATATAATCAAGATTATGCTAGGTAGCATTCCACATCAAAATTTATCTTTTTTTATCACTTACCTACTTGAGGACGAACAGGAATTAAGCTTGGGGATGTTGATATGTCTCCGTCGTATCTATAATTTTTGATTGTTCGATGCCAATATTATTCAACTTTCATATACTTTTGGCAAATTTTTATACTATTTTTGGGACTAACATATTGATCCAGTGCCCAATGCCAGTTCCTGTCTATTGCATGTCTTATGTTTCGCAGAATATCCATATCAAACGGAATCCAAACGGGATAAAAACGGATGGAGCTTATTTTTGGAATATTTGGAAAATTCCGGAAGAAAAATCCACGGAAGACGGTGCCCGAGGTGGCCACGAGGCAGGGGGGCGCGCCTGCCCCCCTGGGCGCGCCCCTAACCCTCAAGGGCCACTCGTAGGGCGGTTGATGCCCTTCCCCGTCCGCAAGAAAGCTAATTTTCGGGAAAAAAATCACGGCCAAGGTTTCGATCCAATCGGAGTTACGGATCTCCATATATACCCGAAACGGTGAAAGGGCAGGAGAATAGAACCCAGAAACAAAGAGACTGATCCAATCTCGGAGGGGCTCTCGCCCCTCCCATGCCATGGAGGCCAAGGACCAGCAGGGAAACCCTTCTCCCATCTAGGGAGGAGGTCAAGGAAGAAGAAGACGAAGGAGCCCCCTCTCGCCTTCTCTTCCGGTGGCGCCGGAACGCTGTCGTGGCCATCATCATCATCACCGCGATCTACACCAACACCTCCACCATCTTCACCAACATCTCCATCACCTTCCCCCCTCTATCTACAGCGGTCCACTCTCCTGCAACCCGTTGTACCCTCTACTTGAACATGGTGCTTTATGCTTCATATTATTATCCAACGATGTGTTGCCATCCTATGATGTCTGAGTAGATTTTCGTTGTCCTATCGGTGGCTAATGAATTGCTATGATTGATTTAATTTGCTTGTGGTTATTTTGATGTCCTTTGGTGCCCATCATATGATTGCGCGTGTGGATCACACCCTAGGGTTAGTTGTATGTTGATAGGACTATGTATTGGAGGGCAAGAGTGACAGAAGCTTCAACCTAGCATAGAAAATGATGCATGCGGGATTGAAGGGGGACCAATATATCTTAATGCCATGGTTGGGTTTTACCTTAATGAACGTTAGTAGTTGCGGGTGCTTGCTAATAGTTCCAATCATAAGTGCATAGAATTCCAACTCAGGGATGACATGCTAGCAGTGGCCTCTCCCACATAATACTTGCTATCGGTCTAGTAAATTAGTCAATTGCTTAGGGGCAATTTCGCAACTCCTACCACCACTTTTCCACACTCGCTATATTTACTTTATTGTTTTTTTTACTTAAACAGCACCTACTTTTTATTTACTTGCTCTTTATTATCTTGCAAACCTATCCAACAACACCTACAAAGTACTTCTAGTTTCATACTTTTTCTAGGTAAAGCGAACATCAAGCGTGCGTAGAGTTGTATCGGTGGTCGATAGAACTTGAGGGAATATTTGTTCTGCCTTTAGCTCCTCGTTGGGTTCGCCACTCTTACTTATCAAAAACTGTTGCGATCCCCTATACTTGTGGGTTATCAAGAGTTCCTAACTAAAAAGAACCAGATCTTCAACTGTCCGGAGACAGAAGACCTAGCAGCCTTTAAACACAGCATCCACGACGAATGGCTCACCCGCCACCTCGGCCAAGAAAAGCCAAAATCTATGGCCGCCCTCATGGCCCTCATGACCCGCTTTTGTGCGGGTGAGGACAGCTGGCTGGCTCCTACTAAAAATACGGCCAGCGAGGCAGGCCCCTCCGAGGCCAAAAACAGCAACGGTAAGCTCTAACGCAGCAGACACAACACACAGAAGCTATGGCGATAACACCGATGAAACTGATGTAAACGCCGGATTCAGCGGCTCCATGTCCTATGAGCGGAAAAAGCCATATCAAAGAAACAATCAGGGACCATCCAGCATGGACCACATACTTCATCGTCCGTGCCAAATCCATGGCACCCCGCACAAACCAGCCAATCATACTAACAGAGATTGCTAGGTTTTTAAGCAAGCCGGCAAGTTAAACGTCGAGAATAAGGAAAAGGGATCGCAGAGCGAGGATGATGATGAGGAGCCCCTGCAGCCAACCACAGAGGGACAGAAGAAGTTTCCCCTCAAGTCAAAACGGTGAACATGATATAGGCTACACACATCCCCAAGAGGGAGCGCAAGCACGCACTAAGGGACGTCTATGCGATAGAGCCAGTCGCCCCAAAATTCAATCCATGGTCATCGTACCTGATCACTTTTGACCATTGAGATCATCCAACCAGTATCCGGCACGGTGGATCAGCTGCACTAGTCCTAGACCCAGTCATCGAAGGATTCCACCTAACGCGAGTCCTCATGGACGGTGGTAGCAGCCTCAATCTCCTCTATCGGGACAAAGTACGCAAAATGGGAATTAACCCATCACGGATCAAACCCACAAGGACTACCTTTAAAGGAGTCACTACCAGGCATAGAGGCCCGCTGTACGGGTTAAATCACACTAGGGGTCGTCCTCGGATTGCCGGATAACTTCCGAAGCGAGGAGTTAATCTTCGATATCGTCCCCTTTCGCAGTGGCTATCACGCACTGCTCGGGCGAACCGCATTCGCTAAATTCATTGCGGTACCTCACTATGCTTATCTCAAGCTCAAGATGCCCGGTCCATGCGGCGTCATAAAAATCAATGGAAATACCGAACGCTCCCTCCATGCCGAGAAGCACACAACGACCTTAGCAGTAGAAATACAGCGCGACCTTTTCTAGCAGAACCTTAGTTCAGCGGTCATGCCCCCGGACAACATTAAACAAGTCCGGACTATTCTGCAGCAAGACAACCCGGCTCGTCAAGAGCTTAACTAGCAATTTGGCCTCCGTCCCAGTCCCGATCAAACAGCGGCATTCGTACCGCGCGTACATAACTACGCACTCAAAATCCCATGGGTATCGATGGAGGCATAGCTAGCTCGCGATCCACAGTGCAGCTCGACCGACCCTAGGATTCGCACACTTTTCCTTTTCCTTTTCATGTCGGGTTTTTCTCTTTTTGAGGTTTCTCCTGACAACCCGTTTGTCGGACACACCTTGGAGGCAAGGAGCTTTGGCATACAAGGGAATCCCCCAGGTGGTCTCTGCTAACGATTGTTATACCTGTTTTACATACCCGCACGCAGCTCGCTCTTGGTCATGGCATGTTAAATAGCCTTACTTGTTTATCGCGTTACTTGTACAAGTACGCCTCAACGTATTAATCACATTAGAAATGGTAAATAAATGGTAGAGTCAGTTTATTACTTAATTTTCCCTTTTTTTTCCTTACCTTTGTATCTATTACTCATTGCACATGTACACTCTGGTACATTTTACTTCACCAGGGGCTTTCGTGCCTCGCAGTACGGCAATAAAGTCCGAACACCTTTTTTAGTGCAGTTCGGCACCCGAACTTATAGCATTATATGCATCGGCTCCGAATCATGTCTTTGGTCAATACATGGGTTGCCCGGCTCCTATGCTTACTACCTTACGTTCCGCTATATCGGCTAGGGTAGTAAAGGGAGAACTACTGCGATTGTGTCCCTGTTCTTCCGGACGAGCACCTTGGTAAAGAAAGCCGAAAACTGACTGTCATGATGCGACGCGAGCTGGTCAGCTTTACGAGAGGTTTTGAATCCTTAGAGATTTTTTCCGCTTTATGTGAGGAATCGGTTTCTTATTCGATCAGGTGCATGTAGCACCCCAAGTTTGGCCTTACGAATACCTATAGTCAAACTCCTATGGCTAAGTGAGGGCGATAAAGGCCGTATAGTATGATTGCCTTGTTCGTTGTGCTAAACACCCCCTTTAAGGACCAGAATAGGGAGTAAAGAGTGTTTAGATTTATCCCGAACACCCTCGTACCATCTACGTGGGGCAGAAGCCGATGACCGGCTAACCCTCAGATTTCATAAACGGCTCACAGGAGGTAAAATTTTAAAATCACAAGCATTATATTACATAAAATCATTGTTCCATATTACAAGACAGGATAATACGAATCTTTTCATGGGAATATAACATCCTTCGTACATTGCTCTGCCACAAGACGGGATCCCTCGAGGACACCATCAAAATATAACTTGGGTCGACGGTGCTCCTTGCCCTCAGGCAGCCCCTCGGTCATTATCTTCTTGGCATCCATCTTCGCCCAGTGCGTCTTGACGCGGGCAAAGGCCATCCGTGCACCTTCGATACAGACTGACCACTTTATAACCTCAAGCCATGGGCAGGCATCAACAAGCCGCTTTACAAGTCCAAAGTAGCTGCTGGGTATCGACTATCAGCTCCTTCATGGCTAGCTCGGCCGCCTTGTGCAGCTCGACCAACTGTTTCAGCTGGTCGCTGAAGGACACCGTATGTTCGAGTCCAAGATATTGAGACCAGAACAGCTTCTCCGTAGAACTCGCTTCTTCGGCTCAATAGAACTCGACAGTGTCTGGTACGCTGTGCGGCAACTCCATAAACGCCCCTGGAGAGCTCCAGATTCGGGTAAGTAAAAGGAACGCTTCCTTCATAGATTTGCTTTGCATAATGAAAGCCTTACCCGCCGCGATCTTCTTGGCCGCTTGGATCTCCTGAAGGGCGCTCTGGTCCTTGGCTCGAGCCTCTTGGGCGCTCCAGTGGGCGTTCGCAAGTTCGAACGCTTGCGTCTTAGAATCATGCTCCAAGGACTCGTACTTCTTGATGGTGTCCTGGAGCTCTTGCTGGACCTCGCCGACCCGGGCCTCGTGCTTCTCGCGCACGGTGTGTTCCTTGGACGCTTTTTCCTCGACCTCGGCCAATGCCATCTTGAGGGCCGCCACCTCGGTCGTGGCCCCTAACAAAGTTCATTACGCTTTAGTCAGCACGAAACATTCACCCTTCCTAAAATATACGCGCAGGTTACTGCATACCTTGGCTGTCCTCCAGCTGCCTCCTTACGAGTCCAAGCTCTTCGTTGGCCCGCTCCAGGCTCTGCTTCAGGCCGGAGACCTCCGTAGTATGAGCGGCAGTAGCCAGTAGCGACACCTGCTTATTCACATAGATATATTATGTTAGACTCCTGCAAAAATTGTTTTGATACTCTGTTCGACTTTTTCTTTCCGAACACCGAAGAGAGCATCAGGGGCTACTGTCCACACTATGATATTATTTCTATAATTATTACCTCAAAGCCTATTAAAAGGCTAGCACAGACCTCGGTCAGTCTGCTTTTGGCGGACTGTACCTTCTCGATCACCGTACCCATAAGGACACGGTGTTCATCCACAATGGAGGCGCCTCACAGCGTTTCCAGCATATTATCCAGTTCCTCTGGGTGGACAGAGGTCACCGGTGGAACAGGCACACCTCCTCCTATTGGGGAAGGCCATTCGCTAGTCTCCAGAGCCGTGACGGTCTCCGGAATGGTGTCCGGCTGACGGCCGAATGGAACTTGGCCCCCATCACCAGTCCCCATGGGGGCTTTTTCCCCCATGTGTCTGGCAGCCGAGGAGTCATCCTGGGGCGCCACCCTGATGATTTCCGGAATCTCCCCCGGTCTGGTAAGGTCCTTTGGGAAATCACCTCGTCATCACCCTTGGGCGAGACAGAGTGAGCGGGGAGCGGAGACATGGTAGCCATCTCCTTTGAGTCTAGCGAACCCTCTGTCGAGGATCGCGGGGAGCCGTCGTGGGCCGGACTGTAATGGCATAATTTGAACATATTAATATCAAAAACTGGAATGGCTAGGTATTGGGAGGTGCATAGGGTTTTTGGTAATTATGAGGCAGCGCGAGGCTTGGTCCGGTGCATTCACTCCGGACTGCTATCAACGTCCCATGTGGAGTTATCCGCAAGGGAGCCCTTCCCCCTCTTGGGCGCCTTCAGCTCCAGATTCATGGAGGCCCCCCTTTTCTTCCTCCCCCCCTCAGGGGGAGCCGCCTTCTTCCTCCTCCTTGCCGTTGTCTTCGGCGGCTGAAGAATCGGTCTCATCTCCGGACGATAGGTTTGAAGCACCCTTTTGGTGAAGGCCACTCCTGGTCCCTTTGGTCGTCTTCTTGGCCTTCTTCTTCGGCACATCATAAGGGACCGGAAGCAACATCTTTGTCAGGAGTGGGGTTTCCTCATATTTGGGTAGCGAAGCTGGACAATTAATCCGCCCCGCTATGTCGGTCCAGGCCTAAAAGAAATTGATAGGAAGGCTTAGACTCCTTTCTCAAAATATGCCAGTAAAAGCTATGCCTTGAAAACATGAAAGAGCTTACCGAATTAGCCTAGCGCTTTAAGATAAGCCCATGGTCCTCGGTTGTAGACGGCGGTGTCTCGTCGGCCTTGAAGAGCACTTTCCAGATGTCTTTGTGCGTCGTGCCAAAGGGCTCTAGTAGCGTCTGATGCTTGGTCGGATCGAACTCCCACAAATAGTAGGTCCAGCATTTGCACAGAAGGATCCGGCAGATGAGCATAACCTGGATCACATTGACAAGCTTGATCTTCTTGGTTATCATGTTCTAGACGCACGTCTGGAGCCCAGTCAGCTCGTTCGAAGATCCCCCGGTCAGGCCCTTCTCTTGCCAGGAGGTGAGCCGCATCGGAACTCCGGATCGGAATTCGGGGACCGCCGCCCAGTTGGTATAGCGCGGCTCAGTGATGTAGAACCACCCCGATTGCCATCCCTTCACCGTCTCCACAAAGGATCCTTCGGGCTAGGTGATATTGGGAATCTTGCCCACCATGGCACTTCCGCACTCTGCT
Organism: Triticum urartu; assembly: GCF_003073215.2. NCBI lineage: Eukaryota > Viridiplantae > Streptophyta > Magnoliopsida > Poales > Poaceae > Triticum > Triticum urartu. The sequence goes on along the minus strand of NC_053022.1, from coordinate 312,014,241 downwards.
TGTTGGCCACTCACCACCTTCAGCTTCACGTTGATGGTCTTCAGCCATAGGCCGAAGTGAGGCGGGATGCGGAGAAAGGCCTCGCACACAACTATAAGTGCTGTGATGTTGAGGATGAAGTTTGGAGCTAGATCATGAAGTCCAGCCCGTAGTAAAACATTAGTCCGTGGACAAATGGGTGGAGAGGGAATCCCATCCCACAGGCGAAATGCACGAGGAACACAACCCTCTCATGAGGCTCGGGGGTAGGGACAATCTGTCCCTTGGCCGGGAGTCGGTGAACGATCTCCTTGGCCAGGTATCCGGCCTCTCGGAGCTCCTTGATATCCCTCTTCTTAATGGAGGAGGCCATCCACTTGCCCCTAGCTCTGGATTTGGACATGGTTGGAGTGCTTTCTCGGGTGGGGAAAGCTAGAGCTTGGGCGCTGGCGCTCAAGAATGGATGGGCAGAGGAAGGAGAATGCGTGGGTGAATGAGGACGAATCCTTATCCCCTTATAAAGGCCGCGAATGTCAAACACCCCCCACTCGCCCAAAACTCGCCTATTCCCAAGGGCTATGTAAACGGCACGGTTGGGTTACCCATGCCCGTATTGATGAGAATCCCACAATAAGGGGACACGATCTCTGCTTTGACAAGACGTGTGCTGCCTCTTGAGCACTGCATTGGTTTTTCCCTGAAGAGGAAGGGATGATGCAGCAGAGTAGCGTAAGTATTTCCCTCAGTTTTGAGAACCAAGGTATCAATCTAGTAGGAGGCTACGCGCGAGTCCCTCGTACCTGCACAAAACAAATAAATCCTCGCAACCAACGTGATAAGGGGTTGTCAATCCCTACACGGCTACTTACGAGAGTGACATCTGATCGATATGATAAGACAATATTTTTGGTATTTTTATGATAAAGATGCAAGGAAAAACAAAAGCAAAGTAAAAAGTAAAGGAAATTACTAAGTATTGGAAGATTAATATGATGAAGATAGACTCGGGGGCCATATGTTTCACTAGTGGCTTATCTCAAGAGCATAAGTATTCTACGGTGGGTGAACGAATTACTGTTGAGAAATTGACAGAATTGAGCATAATTATGAGAATATCTAGGCATGATCATGTATATAGGCGTCACGTCCGAGAAAAGTAGACCGACTCCTGCCTGCATCTACTACTATTACTCCACTCATCGACCGCTATCCAGCTTGCATCTAGAGTATTAAGTTAATGAAAACAGAGTAACACCTTAAGCAAGATGACATGATGTAGAGGGATAAACTCATGCAATATGAAGAAAACCCCATCTTGTTATCCTCGATGGCAACAATACAATACGTGCCTTGCTGGCCCTACTGTCACTGGGAAAGGACACCGCAAGATTGAACCCAAAGCTAAGCACTTCTCCCATTGCAAGAAAGATCAATCTAGTAGGCCAAACCAAACTGATAATTCGAAGAGACTTGCAAAGATAACCAGTCATACATAAAAGAATTCAGAGAAGATTCAAATATCATTCATAGATAGACTTGATCATAAACCCACAATTCATCGATCTCAAAAAACACACCGCAAAAAGAAGATTACATCGAATAGATCTCCACAAGAGAGGGGGAGAACATTGTATTGAGATCCAAAAAGAGAGAAGAAGCCATCTAGCTAATAACTATGGACCCGTAGGTCTGAGCTAAACTACTCACACTTCATCGGAGGGGCTATGGTGATGATGTAGAAGCCCTCTGTGATCGATGCCCCCTCCGGCGGAGCTCCGGAACTGGCCCCAAGATGGGATCTCGTGGATACAGAAAGTTGCGGCGGTGGAATTAGGGTTTTGGCTCCGTATCTGATCGTTTGGGGTACGTGGGTATATATAGGAGGAAGGAGTACGTCGATGGAGCAAAAGGGGGCCCATGAGGGTGGAGGGCGCGCCTTGGGGAGGGTGGGGGGTAGGCGCGCCCCTACCTCGTGGCCTCCTCCCTTGTTTCTTGACGTAGGGTCCAAGTCCCCTGGATCATGTTCGGTGAGAAAATCACGTTCCGAAGGTTTCATTCCGTTTGGACTCCATTTGATATTCCTTTTCTTCGAAACCCTGAAATAGGCAAAAAACATCAATTCTAGGCAGGGCCTCCAGTTAATAGGTCAGTACCAAAAATAATATAAAAGTGGATAATAAAGCCCAATAATGTCCAAAACAGTAGATAATATAGCATGGAGCAATCAAAAATTATAGATACGTTGGAGACGTATCAAGCATCCCCAAGCTTAATTCCTGCTCGTCCTCGAGTAGGTAAATGATAAAAATAGAATTTTTGATGCGGAGTGCTACTTGGCATAATTTTAATGTAATTCTTCTTAATTGTGGTATGAATATTCAGATCCGAAAGATTCAAGATAAAAGTTCATATTGACATAAAAACAATAATACTTCAAGCATACTAACTAAGAAATTATGTCCTCTCAAAATAACATGGCCAAATAAAGTTCATCCCTACAAAATCATATAGTTTAGTCATGCTCCATTTTCGTCACACAAGAATGCTCTCATCATGCACAACCCCGATGACAATCCAAGCAATTGTTTCATACTTTAGTAATTTCAAACCTTTAAACTTTCACGCAATATATGAGCGCGAGCCATGGATATAGAACTATGGGTGGAATAGAATATGATGATGGGGGTTATGTGGAGAAGACAAAAAGGAGAAAGTCTCACATCAACGAGGCTAATCAACGGGCTATGGAGATACCCATCGATTGATGTTAATGCAAGGAGTAGGGATTGCCATGCAACAGATGCACTAGAGTTATAAATGTATGAAAGCTCAAAAAAGAAACTAAGTGGGTGTGCATCCAACTTGCTTGCTCATGAAGACCTAGGGCACTTGAGGAGGCCCATTTTTGGAATATACAAGCCAAGTTCTATAATGAAAAATTCCCACTAGTATATGAAAGTGACAAAACAGAAGACTCTCTATAATGAAGATTATGGTGCTACTTTGAATCACAAGAGTGGAAAAAGGATAATAGCATTGTCCCTTCTTTATATTTTTTGTTTGGCCTTTCTCTTTTTTTTATTTGGGACAATGCTCTATTAATGATGATCATCACACTTCTATTTATTTACAACTCAATGTTTACAACTCGATACTTAGAACAAGATATGACTCTATATGAATGCCTCCGGCGGTGTACCGGGATATGCAATGAACCAAGAGTGACATGTATGAAAGAATTATGAATGGTGGCTTTGCCACAAATACTATGTCAACTACATGATCATGCTAAGCAATATGACAATGATGAATGTGTCATGATGAACGGAATGGTGGAAAGTTGCATGGCAATATATCTCGGAATGGCTATGGAAATGCCATAATAGGTAGGTATGGTGGCTGTTTTGAGGAAGATATAAGGAGGTTTATGTGTGAAAGAGCGTATCATATCACGGGGTTTGGATGCACCGGCGAAGTTTGCACCAACTCTCAATGTGAGAAAGGGCAATGCACGGTACCGAAGAGGCCAGCTATGATGGAAGGGTGAGAGTGCGTATAATCCATGGACTCAACATTAGTCATAAAGAACTCATATACTTATTGCAAAAATCTACAAGTCATCAAAAACCAAAGCACTACGCGCATGCTCCTAGGGGGATATATTGGTAGGAAAAGACCATCGCTCGTCCCCGACCGCCACTCATAAGGAAGACAATCAAATAACACCTCATGTTTCAAATTTGTTACATAACGTTTACCATACGTGCATGCTACGGGACTTGCAAACTTCAACACAAGCATTTCTAAAATTCACAACTACTCAACTAGCATGACTTTGATATTATTACCTCCATATCTCAAAACAATAATCAAGCATCAAACTTCTCATAGTTTTCAAAACACTCATAAGAAAAAAATTATTCATCTTGATCACCTAGCATATTAGGATTATTTAAGAAAATTACCATGCTATTTAAGAATCTCAAAATGATCTAAGTGAAGCATGATATATCAATAGTTTCTATAAAACAAATCCACTACCGTGCTCTAAAAGATATAAGTGAAGTACTAGAGCAAAACTATATAACTCAAATGATATAAGCGAAGCACATAGAGTATTCTAACAAATTCCAAATCATGTATGGCTCTCTCAAAAGGTGTGTACAGCAAGGATGATTGTGGTAAACAAATAAAGACTCAAATAAATACAAGAGACGCTCCAAGCAAAACACATATCATGTGGTGAATAAAAATATAGCTCCAAGTAAAGTTACCGATAGAAGTAGACGAAAAGAGGGGATGCCTTCCGGGGCATCCCCAAGCTTTGGCTTTTAGGTGTCCTTAGATTATCTTGGGGGTGCCATGGGAATCCCCAAGCTTAGGCTCTTTCCACTCCTTGTTCCATAATCCATCAAATCTTTACCCAAAACTTGAAAACTTCACAACACAAAACTTAAAGTAGAAAATCTCGTGAGCTCCGTTAGCGAAAGAAAACAAAAGACCACTTCAAGGTACTGTAATGAACTCATTCTTTATTTATATTGGTGTTAAACCTACTGTATTCCAACTTCTCTATGGTTTATAAACTATTTTACTAGCCATAGATTCATCAAAATAAGCAAACAACACACGAAAAACAGAATCTGTCAAAAACAGAGTCTGTTGTAATCTGTAGCTAGCGCAATATCTGGAACCCCAAAAATTCTAAAATAAATTTCTGGACTTGAGGAATTTATCTATTAATCATCTTAAAAAATAATTAACTAAATAGCACTTTCCAAATAAATATGGCAGCAGTTCTCGTGAGCGCTAAAGTTTCTGTTTTTTACAGCAAGATATCAAGACTTTCCCCAAGTCTTCCCAACGGTTCTACTTGGCACAAACACTAATTAAACACAAAAAACACAACCTAAACAGAGGCTAGATAAATTATTTATTACTAAAAGGAGCAAAAAGCAAGGAATAAAAATAAAATTGGGTTGCCTCCCAACAAGCGCTATCTTTTAACGCCCCTAGCTAGGCATAAAAAGCAAGGATAGATCTAGGTATTACCATCTTTGGTTTTCAACTTTTTAGCGGAATCAAGATCGAATCTGGGAGGTTCTTTACTTCTCCCATCATATTCTGAAATTTTTAGATCTTACGAATCCAACCGCTTATTTCAAGGGGTAATCTACATATTCAGGCGGTGGAGTTTCCCGCTAACGCTTTTAAGAGGTTCAAGAGACTTTTGTAAAATCTTGGTTACTTCGCAAATTTTCTCAAAAACTTGCATTTACTCTTGGGTATGATGAGGCCCCTTTTGTTGAGGTAGAGTTCCTACTATACCTTCTATAATTTCATGCGCAATACTGGTATCAATTTCAACAAAATTGCCTTTGGCAACGCAATCAAAAAGTTGTCTATGAGACATATTTAATCCAACATAGAAGTTGCGAAGAAAAATTATAAAATTCACTTCTAGGGTACAATTACGACAAGATTCCATCATTCTAAACCAAGCATCTTTTAAATTTTCTCCTTGCCTTTCTTTGAAGTGAAGAACCTCAAACTCGGGAGACAAAGGAGCAGATAAGGGACTAGCCATAACGACAAGCAAACGGAAAAGAGGCGAACGGGAAAGAGAGGGAGGATAGAGAGAGAGAGGGCGAATAAAACGGCAAGGGTGAAGTGGGGGAGAGGAAAACGAGAGGGAAATGGCAAATAATATAATGCGGGAGATAGGGATTGTGATGCGTCTTGGTATATTGACTTTTGCGTAGACTCCCTGGCAACGGCGCCAGAAATCCTTCTTGCTACCTCTTGAGCACTGCGCTGGTTTTCCCCGAAGAGGAAGGGATGATGCAGCAGAGTAGCGTAAGTATTTCCCTCAGTTTTGAGAACCAAGGTATCAATCCAGTAGGAGGCTACGCGCGAATCCCTCGTACCTGCACAAAACAAATAAATCCTTGCAACCAATGTGATAAGGGGTTGTCAATCCCTACACGGCCACTTACGAGAGTGAGATCTGATAGATATGATAATATAATATTTTTGGTATTTTTATGATAAAGATGCAAGGTACAATAAAAGCAAAGTAAAAAAGCAAAGGAAATTACTAAGTATTGGAAGATTAATATGATGAAGATAGACCCGGGGGCCATAGGTTTAACTAGTGGCTTCTCTCAAGAGCATAAGTATTCTATGGTGGGTCAACAAATTACTTTTGGGCAATTGACAGAACTGAGCATAATTATGAGAATATCTAGGCATTATCATGTATATAGGCATCACGTCCGAGACAAGTAGACCGACTCCTGCCTGCATCTACTACTATTACTCCACTCATTGACCATTATCCAGCATGCATCTAGAGTATTAAGTTAATGAAAACAGAGTAACGCCTTAAGCAAGATGACATGATGTAGAGGGATAAAGTCATGCAATATGAAGAAAACCCCATCTTGTTATCCTTGATGGCAACAATACAATACGTGCCTTGCTGCCCCTACTGTCACTAGGAAAGGACACCGCAAGATTGAACCCAAAGCTAAGCACTTCTCCCATTGCAAGAAAGATCAATCTAGTAGGCCAACCCAAACTGATAATTCGAAGAGACTTGCAAAGATAACCAATCATACATCGAAGAATTCAGAGAAGATTCAAATATCGTTCATAGATAGACTTGATCATAAACCCACAATTCATCGGTCTCAACAAACACACCATAAAAAGAAGATTACATCAAATAGATCTCCACAAGAGAGGGGGAGAACATTGTATTGAGATCCAGAAAGAGAGAAGCAGCCATCTAGCTAATAACTATGGACCCGTAGGTCTGAGGTAAACAACTCACACTTCATCAGAGGGGCTATGGTGATGATGTAGAAGCCCTCCGTGATCGATGCCCCCTCCGGCGGAGATCCGGAACAGGCCCCAAGATGGGATCTCGTGGATACAGAAAGTTGCGGCGGTGGAATTAGGGTTTTGGCTCCGTATCTGATCGTTTGGGGTACGTGGGTATATATAGGAGGAAGGAGTACGTCGATGGAGCAAAAGGGGGCCCATGAGGGTGGAGGGCGCGCCTTGGGGAGGGTGGGGGGTAGGCGCGCCCCTACCTCGTGGCCTCCTCCCTTGTTTCTTGACGTAGGGTCCAAGTCCCCTGGATCATGATCGGTGAGAAAGTCACGTTCCTGAAGGTTTCATTCCGTTTGGACTCCGTTTGATATTCCTTTTCTTCGAAACACTGAAATAGGCAGAAAACAGCAATTCTGGGTTGTGCCTCTGGTTAATAGGTTAGTCCCAAAAATAATATAAAAGTGGATAATAAAGCCCAATAATGTCCAAAATAGTAGATAATATAGCATGGAGCAATCAAAAATTATAGATACGTTGGAGACGTATCGACGTGCCAATGATAACTGCGTCTCGAAACGTGGACCGGCAGATGGAAAATGATTCGAAATTATGACCGGACAGACGTGATATCATGTTACAAAAAGTTGTCAGCGGATTGGATTCAAGAAGTATTATATTCTCTCTACGGTTGTGTGGGGTGTGTTTGTTATAGATCCGGACACATCGACGCGTCCGAAGACTATTTCGGGTACAGTTCAGAAGGAGGAACCCGACTTGCAATGCCGAAGACAGATCTACGTGCCGGATACTTTGTCATTGAAGCCAGGTTCAGGGGATAGTGAGGGAGTCCTGGACTAAGGGGTCCTCGGGCGTCCGGCCTGTTAGCCATGGGCCGGACTGATGGGCTATGAAGATATGAAGACCAAAGACTGCACTCGTGTCCGGATGGGACTCTCCTTAGCGTGGAAGGCAAGCTTGGCAACCAAATATGTAGATTCCTTTCTTTGTAATCGACCTGGTGTAAGCCTAGATCCTCTTGGTGTCTATATAAACCGGACGTCTTAGTCCGGAAAGGGGAAGACTGATTACCATAGTCAGAAAGGCTAGACTTCTAGGGTTTAGCCATTACGATCTCATCGTAGATCAACTCTTGTAATACTCATATCCATCAAGATCAATCAAGCAGGAAGTAGGGTATTTCCTCCATGGAGAGGGCCCGAACTTGGGTAAACATCGTGTCCCCTGTCTCCTGTTACCATCGACCTTAAACGCACAGTTCGGGACCCCCTACCCGAGATCCGCCGGTTTTGACACCGACACCCCACCGTACCTACGCCTGAAACTCTATTGGCCACCTATGCGAGGCTCAAGGCCGAGTTTGAGGAGATAGTCGCTGTTGAGAAGCAGTATTCCCCTGGCAAGGTGATGGCCCCCATCAAGGTCGAGGAGATGGCCCCCGGAGGGATGGGATTCCCGGTTGAGCTGTACAAGGTAAAAAAGAATGGCTTACCATAGTTGTGGTTTTTGATTATTTGCAATGTGCTGGCTAATATGTTAGGGTTGTGTAGGTGCCGGTGGACGACCTTGGTTATTCCGATGTGGCGGCCCGTCCTGTGGACAACACCCCAGAGATCGTTTTCTATGTCACGGTCCATCCTGTTTACATCGCCCCGGAGATCGACTTTGATGCCACTGTCCATCTTGTGGACATCGCCCCAGGGATCGATTCTGATGTCGCGGTCAGTTCTGTGGACATTGCCCCATGCCGTTGTCCGTGCTGTTGTCATTACCCGAGAGATCGATGACAAGAAACAGTTGGTCGCGCTAATCCTTCAGGGTAGTTTGCATTGCCCTGTGTTTAATTACCATAACGATGCGTGTTATCAAACCATCTTAGGACTAGTGCACTGTCTTGTGTGGGCGGTACTTGCTACCTTTGTTTGATAGTGAATCATGCGAAACCTCTCCGAGTTATGGAAACAGATGTATCCTCACCAGCTTTTGATGCAATATATCGCATGCTTAGATGTAAGTTTGAACTGTTTATCATATCACCAGGGCTTGTTCGATGATTCTGGGTGTTTGTAGGGTAGCTACTGTGCCAGCTATAGTACTTGCAAAACACTCACCGAAGAGAAACGTTGGGGCTGATGAGCTCGTGTTACGCTTATACTTATCTGTCGTCGATCGACCAATAGCCCAAGCTCCTAAAATTGTAGGCTTAGCGATCGATCAAACAATAGTCGACACGGATACATTCAGGCCTCATTTGATTCATAGGGTGGGAAAATCATAGCAAAAGTACAGAGACGTACAACACCAAATCATAGCAGTACAGAGACGTACTCCCTCCATTCCAAAATAGATGACTCAACTTTGCACTACAAACTTTGAAACGGAGGGAGTACAAATCCTAGGTAGGCTAGTTTGGCCTAGTGGGTTTCAGTGATATGACGTGGTACAGTGCCGTCCAGTCTTCGCGTGTGGTAGCAGTATTACGGGTACAGTAAGTCTTCGTCCGACCAACTTACAGCGGGACGGGTTGGGCCTGCGCTATGATCGGGGAGGACCACGATAATTTTGTGCATAGCAGGTGAACCAGGATGGTCGACGTCCCACATGTCGGCGAATGGAAAGTATTTTTTTTCTGATATACAGGATGAGCAACGAGTATTCTTTGTTTATTTTTTGATGAAAGCTATTGTCTCCACTGTTACGACTGAGGAGTGTGAAACACGGCAGCCCAGTGAACTTGGCATGTGCACCACTCCCTCCTTCCTCATGTAATACTACCATAATGTTGACTCTAAGGTTAGCTATAAAGGTTACAACTTTTTCTTACTTTCTCTCTATCTATTTCCTCTCAAATGTTTTTTACCTTTCTTTTTTTAGACACAATTGTTTTTTATGCCTCTTTTTTAGAATTAGTTTTTTATACCTACGAGCACGTGTAGAGACGGGCTCTTGCAGAGTCCACTCCTTGACTTTGTCAATGACTCTCTCTCCTCCACATAAGCGGTCTTATAGGCCAGTATTTTACTGGTACTACTTGCTATGAATGCGGGCAGCTAGCGTCTGAGGGGGGAGGGCTTGGAAGCGGTCCTGACTCCCGCATGGCCCACCTCACATTATCACCATATATTTCTTGGAGTCCATGCGCGGCGGGCGGGCGATCTCTTCTCCCTCCCCCGTCTCTTTCTTCTTAGCCGACGCCCACCGAGCGATTAGATTTTGTCTATCGACGGTTTATTCAATTGCAGTTCCACATGTCAGTGAAATTGCAAGACAACGCATGTCCCTTCTGGTGAGCGGCGTGTGAGCGGACTGTCGAGGGTGCGACGCGTACGAGTCGTAAGTGTGCCACCTTTTCTTTTGAACTTACAAAGCGAAACATTTTCGCGCGATCGATCGATAGATATCCAGAACAAAATGACGAGGGTGGTGCTTTCCCGCCTGTTAGGCGGGCTATTTTGAGTGATATGACGTGCTACAGTGCCGTCCACTTGCTCGATTTTTATGTAAGCAAGAGTTTACACTCTTACGTGGGAGGAGTGCGAAACATGGCAGATCTGATTACCTTTTGACAACTATATGAACTAACTGGACAAAATACATGCAAACAAAGCAAATTTCAAATTAACCGGATGAAATTCATTACATTTCAAAACTTTTCCTACAAACTGGACGAAATTCATTACATATTTTGCACAAACCATATTAAAACCTACTGTAAACCTAATCTAAACGATCGCAAGCGCCCGACCACCATGTTCGACCATGAACCCGAGAAAGCCAGCCATTATCTTTGCCTCCTACTCATCCGCCTCGATAACCTCCTCCTCCGGAACCCAAGTATCTGAATATTTCCGCCTCCACATCGCCGCCAAGCAGCTAATCAGCCGCTGATGTTTATCCCACCAAGCTTGGCGTTGACAGAGTGGAGGAGCGGTGGCCTTCCTGGGACCAGAGCGGCGGCGACCTTCCGCGTACTACACTTCCTCGCTGCCGGCTGCGCCTGGGCACGCGTGCCGGCTTAGTGGTAGTGGCGGTGGAGGGCGACCGGGGGGGGGGGGGGCGGGGGGGCGGGCCCCCCACGCCTCTCCCGCGCGTCGTGCCGAGCCGCCGATCTCCCTCGTCTGCTCCTGCGAACAGTACGTCCAAGAGAGCTTTCGAGCATGCCCGGCGTGGAGCCGCCGATGTCCTTCGTCTTCTCATGCGACAGTACGTCCAAGAGAGCTTTGGAGGGCCAGGAGGCCATGGTTAGAGTGGTGCCGACAGAAGGAAAGGACCGGAGGAGAATGAGTGTGGGTCTTTGGCTATGGCTGGGAGCCAAGGCTGAAGTTAATATAGCGGGCGAATAACAATGAGTCGCGGCAGACGGATGGACGGCTGGAGCCGGAGTAGGTTCGTCGGGCGTGAACGCGGATGCTGCTTCAGTGACTTAACTGCAGGTGCGTTGGGTCACCGACATGTGGGCCAAACAGGCATATGGCCTGCATGTCGGTGACACACCAACTACACCTGCAGTTATTTCTGGTGAATGCGGCATTGACGGTCTGGAGATATGGTTATCGTTTCAGGCGGGAAGCGCGCGCTAGCGATGGAAGGGGTTTCGGTAGGCCAGGGCGGTCAGACACTGGCGTGGTGGTAAAATGTGAACACATGGATGACGAGCCTTTGAAGTGTATGCGACACGTATTGACAACCAGGCATCCATGAAACCGGTCTTGTCGCCAGCTAGCCTTCAACGACCACCATTAGACACCACACAACCATGCATAACTTACGAATAATGCATGAATCGATCAGACACACACTCGTGTGAAGTGGCACTATGATCGGTCGCTCACGATAGTACATAATCTGTACCATAGTGCCCTATCTAGCTAGGCTATTTTATATATTGTCGTTGTGATGGACGATATACATGAGCAAGGTGCCAAGTCCCGAGTATGGCCGTTGGTGTTGAGCCAGGTGAATACATGCTCGGCGCTCGCGGAGGCCTCCATCAAACGTCTAAACAGTAATGTCAGGCACCACCGGGGGCGCACACATGATGGGCTCGCCATTTGCATTGCTCCATGAGAAGGACTTTGATTGAGAGGGCGACTTGCATGCATTAGCATGGTTTGACAGCGTGAGTGTCAGTGTCTGCACGCATACATGCTACTTGCCTCTATGGACGGTGTGCGCTAATGTGTGCATCACATATAATATAATGATCAAAGTGAGCTATCAACACAAGTTCGATGACCGCCAATGCATTTTACTCGGTAATAAATGACCAGGATTGAAGGGGAATCCAAATTTCCTTCGTCTTCTGTCCTTGAGCTCTTGACAAACCAATGCACTATACGGTTGTCCAGCCGCTCCACCCCAGAGCTCTCACCAAGCATCGTTCATGCCACCGCGCCGCACACTAACCTGAAAGTTAGCAATGGTATCCCGTCGCGCCGAGTTCCTCGCCGCCCACGACCGCCCACAAAATGGTAGGGAAGCGATGGCGTCCCGCCATGCCGAGTTCATCGCCGCTCGCGACCTCACACCTACGTGGGCGGAATTTGAAGCTGCCAGGCCGAATGGGCGGTAGAGCAAGAGGCGGCCAAAGCCGCACAATGGAATTGGAGAAGTCAGAAAGCACTCAAGAAAAGAGAGGCCTGCCGCCGCAAGAAAGAAGAGGACGCATGCGCTGCTATGGAGAGGTCGGCGGAGATCCAAGTACGGTGGGGTATCGCCGACAAAGCTGGGAAGGAGAACGACGGCATCGGGCCAGCATGTAAGAAGTAGTAGTACTAGTAGTTAGTGTGTGTGTCTGTGTTTGAGTACGAGCATGTACCAGTACTACTATTTACTACTATAGTTTTTAAAGCAAATTACCAATACATTAGCCTAGACCATGGAAAATTCCTATCCTATGCATCAAATGGCATCTCTTTCTCTATAGAATTTAGATGCATGTCATCTCACTTCCTATGTGTCGGCGTTCTGGGAATGGGGGTCCCCAGACTTGCCTGCCTGCAGCCCACAGCATGGCACCACCAGCGGCCCTGTACGGCCCATCTTCAGCAGCAAACACTCAAGACCCTCGCGAGGGGCCAAGACTCGCGAGGCGGATGACACAAGACCTCCTCGGGGGCGGCCTCACTAGGCTGGCTCGCAAGGTGCGGAGAGATCAAGGCAAGGGGCACCTCGCGAGGTTCCTATGATGCAAGCCATGACTACCAAGGCTAGGTGGGCACCAAGAAGGCGCCAGCGCGCAATGTCCTTGTTTCCTCTGTGGTGCTAAAGGGGCAGGCGCAGGCGAGGAGTCACGAGGCATCAGGAAAAGGTTTCCATATCGGTGCAACAAGACCAAGAGCAGCTGGACGGCAGGACGGAGGTCACCGTGGATCCCAGGACGTCGTCACCACCAGAGCCTTTGGCAAGAGAAGACCACCTTTTGTTAGGATAACTTGTACTAGTTGTCTCCCTTCAAATTTGGCCGTTGTTGGATCCCTTCCCGCTTACATTTGGGAAGAGGACCAGGGCCTCTATAAATAGGACTAGCCACCACAGTAGGAGGCAACTCATCTTGGATCGGATCCATTCCATCCTCAACCACACAATCTCATCGAGCCCAAGAACACCTCTCCTCAGGAGGTTGTTCTTGACTTGTACTTGTTCATCCTTAGCCCAAGAGGCAATCCACCACACCACACTAGAGTAGGGTATTACACCACATCGGTGGCCCAACCAGTATAAACCCTGTGTCCTTTGTTCATCGAGTTCGATGTGACGAGCCTTGGGATCGTGGGAAGTGGTTGAGCTAGGGAAGGGAGAGATCTTTGTGCGCACCGCAGTGTTCGAACCTCGAGGGTTTTGCCGGAACCCAAAATCCGACATTATGATTTTCATATTCCTATAAAATTCCTATCCTATGAACGAAAGGAGGCCTCTGCTGGAGTAACTACTGTAGCTAGCAGTACTAATGGTACAGTAGTTTTCCTCAAGAAGCGTTATTCAACGAATTCATGATGGTTCCTTCTTTCGAGCAACTTCACAGTTGGAAAGGTTGGGCCTGTGATTTGACGGCTCATTAGTCATTATTACCGCGGGATGATGAACGGGATGACTCTCCATTGGAGTTCTACGTGCATGGCAAGTGGACCACGATGGTCGACGTCCCACATGTTGGCGAATGGAAGTATTCTTTCTGATATGGAGGAGCAAGGAAACCACGTGGTATAGTATCACTACTGATTTATATTTTTTTCTGATGAATGCTAGTGTTTCAACTCTTACGATGAAGGAGTGCAAAACACGACACGTGCTGGATGTCCCACACGTCAGCGAAAGGAGTGGGACTTGAACAGCATGGTAGAGCGTCTCCACTTCTTCCTCTTTTGGATTAGAGACCACACGTAGTAGTACTAGTGGTATGAACGATACAAAGTGCGACCCGGAGAGAAATACACGTCTAGTTGGAAGTTCTCGGGGCATACACGTAATCAAATATAAAACCTAATATGTGCCTCCAATTAATATAGTAGTAGTAGAGTACTTAGACACGTACTCCATAACATCACCGTGCATTTCACGTACAACATTTAGTGGTATGTAGTAGACAAATGCCTATATGCCACGCATGTTCATACTATTTGTGCCTTTATACTTCACTTACTGCGCTACATTACTCAGGTTCGTACGTCCACTCCTGGGTACATATCTGTCTCATAGTTCCAGTCCCACGTGTTCTTCATAGATGGAACGATCCATATATCGCAGTTAGTGTGGCTCCCCATGCTGGAGACTCATCCAAACTATGGCCAGCCTTGATGCGGAGCAGTCACATGCACTGGGAAGCGACGCTCTCTCGGCCATCGCGCTGCTTCAAAGCCAGCGCTAGTGAGAGGTCGCCTCCGCTCTGGCCGGGCATTAATGCGGCATTGACACTCCAAGGCGACGCTGACTGTTTCACGCAGGAAGCGCGCGCTGGCAAGGGAGTATTGGTTTTGAACCGTTTCAGGTGTAGTACTGGTAGTTTGCAAAACTACTCAATTATAGCACCCAGTTTCCTAAGAAATTGTGGTAAAAAACGTTACTCCACAGCCCGCTTCCCTTCTCCTTCCTCGTCCACCGCCCGCGCATGTCCGCGGGAAGCGACTGGTCAACCCTTATATAGAAGTGCTAGCACAAAAAGATGCATGCATGACCACTAAAATTTCCAGATTAAAGCGCAGCTCCGGCGGGAGTATGGCGTATGTCGTTACCTTCGGCAGGGCCATGGCTACCGGGCGACGGCGACCAGAGAAGAGGCGGTGGGAGGGGAATGAATGCAGCTACTGTTTGGGTTCGCCGTCCGGCTTAAATAAATGTGCACCATCACGTGTACCCGCAGGTGCACAAATTGTAACATACGTGTCTGCTTAAGTGGGCATCACGTAACTGGTGTGTGTGTGTGTGTGTGATATTCCGAGAGATAGAATGCGTGTGTGTGAATCTACTCTTCGGACATCTACTCAACCTTTTGCATCGGGATATAAGTAAAATGGTATTACATTTTAGCTAGTGATTTACGTGTCCATGTTAATGTGGTTGTGTAAAAAATGCCACTTCCTGCTCGTGATTTGTGTTATATAATTACAAGCAAGATGCTTGTGCATTGCACGGAACATCAATATGCATTTTTTTACAAAACACCTGTTGTGATTGACTCATGCAGGAGTAATCCCATGTGTAAAAACTAATGATATCTCAATAATTTTGTCAGAAAATTGGTATCTTGAGAATTTCATCGAAAAAATGAAAGATGAGAGATAAGGTGAGTAGGAGTGGAGCGTGGTGGTGACTATTGGTCGGACTGGGCGGAGACATGGGGATGGACGGCGCCGACAGGCGGCGGCGGCCACCATGCTAGATTGTTCCATAGACTTCCTTTTTTAATTGCTCAACAATGAGGTTGCGGGAGATAAGGATGTGGAGAGAGGTGTGGGTATCTTTTGTAAAATTATCATAGTTTGCTTTCTATCCGTCAGATATAGATCAGACGGTCTATATTACAAAATGGCAGGCACACCATCATCACCAACTCGGTTTTTAAATAAGAGTAGAGATGATAAGTTTGCTAACTACTAAAGTAAAGAGGAATTTGTCCATGTTATACAAGTAAATTAAGGTGATAGTTTATCATACGGGTTAGGTTGGACAAAGGGTGGTAGGAACAAATGCTCCACCTAGAGCATGTGTGTGTGAGATGGAGTCTTACTGTGTGCGTGTGTGTCTAGGGGGGTGGGTGGGTTGGTGCGTGCATGTGTGTGTGTGGGGGGGGGGGGGGGTGCGTGTGTGTGACGCGGAGTCCTCGGCGGCGGATGTAATTTAAGTGTGCGTAGCTTCATCATAGAGAGGTGATGTGTATGGCAGAGGCCACCAACGATGGGGTGCGAGAGAGAAAAGGCCCGTAGAGAGGGAAGAGAAGGTGTGTGCGCGTGAGAGGAGTCGATATCGAGAGAACATGTTTGTTCGAGAGACACCAAGGAAGACTACTATATATCGATGGTGCATGTAGGCGGGAATTAAATGAAGGGATGGTCTTATTAGTTTCGGGGATATAGGGGAAGAGTGAGAGGGGGTAGCTAGAAGGAGATTGTTAAGTGTGAGTGTGTGTTTTACCCATCCAGACGGAAGTTATGTGCACACAAGAACAGAACGATTTGATGTGGCGTTAGGGTTGAGGGTAATTAACTACGTATGGAGACGTAGAGACCTTGAATGTGCATGTGCGATAGGTATGCATGTATACGTGAATGTGTGTGTGTTTGCGCGCGCATGATCGAGATAAAAGAAAGAAGACATAAGTCATAAGATCAATGGCATGGGAGAGACGGATCGGTACGACAATATGCATGCATGCGAGAGTGCAGGGAAGAAGGCCCGACAATTGAGCATGTGTTTTTGTATTTAAGACATAGTGGCGTGGGCTGGAGCATGTATCTATGGCGAGAAGAGGGAGTGAGACACAACGATTGTGCAAAAGAGATCAACCTATAAATGCATGTATGGAGAGACACATACATAGTGTGCACTTGAATGACGGAGATAGAGTGATGGAGGTCGAGGGAGAGAGTACCGTCAGTGTGCTATGAAGATAAAAAATCATTGTCGATATATAGGTAGCACGAGAGATACCCGAGAGACGATGAATGCGTATAGGTCTAGAGAGATACTCCTATATAAGCATGAGTGGTAGCTATATGAGACGAATATCTGGATTAAAGGGGATTCAAATATTTAAACTGGATATCACGACATCGATAATATCATAACGTAAATTGGTGTATCAAACATGCATATTCATTTGAATTTGGGGACACGTGTAATGTTATATAGTTTATCAATATTAGTGATTCATAGATTCTTTAATTAGAGACAATGCATGGTTTATATGCAATTAATGTCTAAACAGGATTACACTATATGTTGCGTGTGTGAAACACATTATACATGTTTGAGAAATAAAAAAAATAAAAACCTGCATGAAACACACATTAATTAGAGACAGTTAGCAAGGAATGCATACATTGGATATGAACAAAAAGTGGTTTCAAATATTTGAAAATCCAAATTAAGATGGATACAGCCTTATGAATCTAAGATCATGCCATTTGTAAACATATTTATGTATAAAGGGTGTTGTGCTTTTGAAAGTATATATATATATAAATGATGTCTATCGAATTTTATTCCAATCAAAAGTGGATCCTGCCCGAACAAAAGTAGAATACAAACTGGATTTGAATTGAGTTGGCACGATACACATCCACTCTTACTCTGCAAAAACTTGAACGAACCAGGGAAAGTTGCAGTAACCGCCCAAAACCAAAATCTGCGAGATGGAAATTACTGTCTATCCCTGCCACGCAAAGCCTATCAGCTCGATTTCTATAGGTTTTGATAGGAGCAGGTTTGTAATTTCACTCAAACGTGACATAACTGCCTCTTATCGGGATTCATACACGGTGGGCACCAAAACACAGTGTCTCCTCGGCCGAAATCGACTCCCTCCCTGATTCATACACCATGGACGCCAAAAACAAACTCTTGTCAGCAATTATTCAGTGTATGCGAGATTACCGTGCTATCCCCAACCGACTAATATTGCTGTGATGTAGGAAATTTTAAATGGGGGATAAGTTTGTAAATTTCCTCGCATTTGAGACAAGCGCGCCTTGAAGACATGGTTCCCCCTTCCTCTCTCCCTCCATTTCCCCATTCGTACTCCGTGGGCGCCAAAACACCCTCTCCACTCCAGCCTCCTCCGTTCGCCACCCCATCCACCGCCGTCCTCCTCCACCATGCCAGAGCTGATACCTCGATGTCGTCGGCCATTATAAGAGATTGACCTCTCTCATCCACGGCTTCGGACCGGGATCCTTGCATCCCGTCCTCTCGCTTGATCCCCGTCGTCGTCCACCTTGCCGGCGGCGCTCCCATGACCGTGTCGTCCACCACACCCCGCCACCACTGTCTACCCTCCTAGATCTGCTTCCACGCCGCCGACAGCCATCGCTACCGCAACACTATCAAATTCTCGGTAGATGCATACACGGCGCCGCACCAGAGGCGATACTCTTTCGTATCTGCTCAACTTATTTATCGCAGCAAGAAAATAGATCACCACTACTTTACTATGATTTCTTGTCCATCACATACTTGTTAGTTGAAAGCAAACATTGGTTGTGAAGTTGCCTTTGTCTGGTTTGCACCTTCAGATCCGCCATGGCACGCTCAACACTATACTCGCAATGCTTATGGTTTTCCCCTTTTATATTCCACACTAGTTAAATGACAGTATACTAAATTTTAAAATTTGGTCAGTTAATTTTTGAGAGCTCACCGGAGTTCGCCGGTGCGAAGGAAGGGGCTCGGGTGGGGACGGTGGTTGTGGGGGCGGTGGTGGGACGCCGCCGAACGAACAAAACTCGACGCGAGTGGGGGCGGGAGTGGGCGTGGGGGTGGAGGAGGAACACAGGCGGTGCGGGCCGGTGGTTCGGCCGGCGGCCCGTGCGGTGCTCTGTATGGGAAGCACAGTATGTTCCTTTTCAGGAAGGGGAGCGGGGACATCTGCAGTCGACACCTCTATTGGGATGGTTCTGCTAAATGATTTCGCACTTCGAGTTGGTCTACCATAATACCCCGAAAATGGTGGGAGCCGCGCGGTCTTTGATAGACTAAACTGATATTTACCGTTGTGCGCCTTTAAATGAATAGTGTTGGCCTGTAGGTGATCGATAGGCTGCATATTAGTAGCGGCAAAACCCTATGTTTTCCAGCCAGTTCCGTTCCCGATTTTTTTTCTGGTGGTTATGGTGTACCCGTATTATCTACACTACGATCTGCCTACCGGCTCTGTGCTCTCGGTATCATGGTTTGGCAATAAACTTTATATACGGTATGTTATGAACCTATCATCTGCCAACTATCCATACATCTGGGGCCCCCTACAGGGAGCCTATTTTTTGGTAGTTGTGCCAGATTATATTAATATACTCACCATATTACAGCACACATGGGCTCTCTCATCAGAATCCAGTGATAGCACACAAGGGTTTACAGGGAGCCTCTATTATATTACAATATCCTCTGCATTACAAAGATAATGTCACTACTATTTGTGTTTTCATGCTTTACAAATATTGTACGTAATCACAATGAATATAAGAATGCACACATCAGAAGAATATTGCAGAACAGTTCAATGGGTAACAAACTTGGCATCAAGGGATTGAGGCCCATCCATTATCAACACCTATTCCATTTGTCGTCATACCATGTTTTTCCATTCAAATGTTGTTCTTGTGTTTCAAACATCCAAAAGGAAGAGGGTGATTGCAGAACCTGAAGGAGTACAAGCAAAGTCCTTGAAAAAGGTGGTGCTACCGGAGAAATCACATAGCACCCGGCGTAGATATCGCAACTATGTTGGTCACTGCTTTGCTCTTGTGAGTACCTATTGTCCTATCGCTGTCCTTACGTTCATAGCTGGTGGATTATGTGACATGATTGTGCATTATAGCTTGCTTATCCACTGTTCGCTCCAAATTATCAGATCTATATTAATGCTTAAATTAATGTAGAATAAACCCAATGATTATGAATAAATTTAGTTCTGCATTGTTCTTGTAAGTATCTGTTGTCCTTATATTTGTCAGCTAGTTCATCATGTACACTTTGCAGCTTATTTTCCCCTGTCCTCCATTTTTCTACACATCAGATCTACATTTACTCTTGCGAAAATATTGAACAAAACCAATGTTACTGAAGAAGTTTAACTCCGCATTTCTCTTGTCAGTGCCTTCTGCCTATATGCTGTATTTACATTTGTACACTGCATCTTAAGTTAAATAATCGCCATTTGTTCCTATATTTTCACATCTATATTTACTCTTAACAAAATGTAGAAGAAAGGCAATACTCTTGAAGAAGAGTGTGAGGTAAACTTCTTGAATTGCCCCCCCATCAATATGGACAAGGCCTTTACAGAGCATGTCTTCACTACTAATGTAAGTTAGTTCTCCTCGAGGCTTCAAACTTTGTTGTTTATATTTGGATAGCTATGAGTGCAAATGCTGTTTATTTTTGTCGTCTGCATCAAATTGCTCGTTCAAAGTTTATAAAGTAGAAGTACATAAACATAAGTTTGTCGTTCTCAATTTTAGTCTTTAGTTGTACAATCCAGTTCCTTATTCATACCATGTAAATTAAACTAAACATAGCAAGTTATGTTCTTTAGCACTATGTGTACGCTTGTGTTCTTGATCTGTAATCAAGTGGTGTGGTGAGACTACCAACAACAGCACAATGTCATATCCTGCTATGTCTCTACTATGAACAGTGCCATATTATATTAATGTTATTTAAATCGTGTCTCTTTATTTACCAATCTTAAATGGTATAAATTGACAGTACACTCACCATTCATGCTTATACGTTGTTTAGAACTACATCTATGCTTGTGTTCTTGATCTGTAATCCAGTGGTCTGGTGAAGCTGGCCGCTCCTGCACAATGCCATTTCCTACCGTCTTAACTATGAACAATGCCTATTATGATAATGCTAATTTAAACCATGTCTCTTTATTTCTGACAAAGAAATGAGATGAGTTGACAACGTTGATGCTTATACATGTAAAACTTGTTATCTACCTACTTGTTTCTCTTTCAGGGTGACAACACTGTTGCTAGGAAGAACTGCCACAGTGATAGTGAGACGAACCCATTGTTTGTCCCTCTAACACATATTCCAGAGGAGAAGGCAAAACATATTGAGGGTAGGGATACAACCACGAAGTGACATCTTGATGTAGTGTCAAACTTACTCAGTGACACAAGCTCGATGAAGTCACCACCTGAATCTGTTCGACTTCTTCTGTCTGAAATTTAAGCAGAAATACATGCTTCCGCTCAAATACGACTGGAACTCCAATATCTATGCAAGATAAACCATAAGTACATGACATTTATTGATTCTATGCAGCTTAAGTTTGTGGATATGAGCGCCAAAAAAGTGTAGTCTCATCAGATTGCTAAGCTTCTTGCACTGCAGCTACTGCGACAGGCTAACCTTTCTTGAACTGTGTTGAAGTGGTGTCGGTTCTGTCTATTATTTTGTCCTCCTTTAACTTCCACTGGTGGCGACCTGCCAAGTTTATGTAATCTGCTATCTGGTTGCCCTTTATTATCACTGGCGGCGAGCTTTGATGCCAAGGGGATGTAATATGCTGTAATTTCTTTGTTGTATAGTCTAGGTTTATTCTTGGTCGGTATGCTGTAATTTAGGCCGGAAGGTTCAGTGGATCTCAGTGTTGTCGGTCTTCAGGTCGGCCCATTACTCATATGGGCCAAAACATGGGCCTATAATCTTCTTGGGCCATTAGCAGGTTTAAACCTTATGGTTGTTTCCCGCCTTTAATAGGCCGAGTATAGTTCTGGCTAGGTGGGCCAGAGAATACAATAGGCTTTTAACAGGCTAAAACCTAGATTGGGCTAGCGTTGAGCCAAAAAATTCACGGGCCAATATAGGCCGAAACTGCCTAAGGCCCATGTTTGGCCCAAATAGGATGAGCAGTTAACAGGTCAAAATATATCTCGGGCCCGTTTGGCCCAATAAAATTATGGGCTTTTAGCATGCCGGTATCTACGTGGGCCATAGGCCTAAAAGTGTCACGGGCCATTATCGGATGGGCTGTAAGCAGGCCGTATTCAATGCGGGTTGTAATTAGGCCCAACTGTTACACGTGCCATTAACAGGCCAGTAGGCTACTTGGGCTGAAATTTATCCACGAAGACTACGGGCTGTTAAGAAGCCTAAAGTTACTTCGAACAAGAAATAGCCCAGTGTCTACATGGGCCGTTAAATGGCCTAAAGTTAAACCGGGCCGACAACGTCCCAGATGCACCACAGGCTGCTAACAGGCCGAAACTATTATCGGGCGAACTGGTAAACGGGCATTTAATAAGCTGAAATATAAACCTCTCTTAGAATGGGCCCAAAAGAACAGTGGCCTGTTAACGGGCTTGATCCGATATGGGCCGTAATTTGGCCTAAAACACGGCAGGCTGTGAACGGGCATGATTTGGTATGGGCCTCAATTTGGCCCAAAACATGGCAGGCTGTTAACGGGCCAGCCCACTAGTGCGTGAAAAAACATGGTGGGCCTTTAGCTGGGCCGACCTTTTCACCGGAATGGGCCTCTATTGGGCCATGCCACGTGTCGACGTATCATATGCGCCTCCTGTCCAATGAGTGGATAACATCTGTCCCATCGCTGAACAAACACGTGTTTCCTCCGACCAATGAGTATTTTACACATGGAAAATCCCCATTGGTCCGGGCTGTTAACGGGTTATCGGATCCAAAACCAGACCCGATAGCTTGACGGTGTTCCGTTACGATGGATGCCACGTGTCGGTCACCCTTGAGGAAAGCACTTATATGATGCGTGATTTATCTTCATGGAAGTGGACATTTCCATGATGATAATTTTGGTAATGTCATGGAACACTTCTATGACAGCACAGGTATGACTATCTTGATTCTATCATAAAATTGTCATGGATGTACATGCATGATAGAAAACGTGACCTACCGTGACAAACACGTATCATCTCGGAAGTGTATTTTTTGTAGTGTCCCCAAGTCGCATGGGCCTATACCTGCTGCGTGTATCCATTTGCATCTTTAGCTTACTCTGTTGGGGGTGCCTCACGGGCCGCATCATCCCTAGGCCGCTCGGGTCCGTCCAAGTGGCATCTATCACTCTTGCATCTAGCTAACCTAACATGCTCCATTGCTTGAGTCATTCCATGACTGTCACCTGCCTTTCCGGTACTTGATGCCTCACCCGCAACTACCCTCGTCACCACAGGAGCCACGCGCTGGTTGTCTTTCTTCAGGATTCTTCGCATGAGTAGGCTAGGCACGGCGTCTATGCTTGGGTCCGTCCCTGGAGCGTTGATAAACCCAACGACTGAGCTTTGTCTGGCGGGCCGGCCCTGTTCACATCACCTCCTAGGGTCGTTGGTGTCTGGCCTTCTCATGTGATTGCCTCAGGGGATTCGTCCGATGCAGGTTGTCTAACCATCTCGCAGGACCGCTGAAGCTATCAAGAATCAAGACCAGGCACAACTCACCTTGAGGTAGGGCTTCATGTGTCCCGCGTTGGCTCACGAGTGCTCAGACACACCTTCTCTAGCCATGTCGTGCAAGCCACGTGTCAGGGCGGGGCTGTACACGCCCCAGGGGCTCCACTCAGAGGGAGCACTCACCCACGTGTCAGTGGAAGCACAAGCTCCGCGCTGGCAATCGACACGGTCGAGGAGCGGCTATGCCCGTGCTATAGCGGAAGCGCTATGCTCCTTTCTGGTGATAAACAACTGAGGGCGGCCCCTTAGCCGCATCAACCTCAGGGAGCCACCCGGCTTAGTGTCTAGCCTCGTCGCAACGCTATCCCCTCGGGAGAGTTGCGCGAGGGGGCTGGACACGGGGGCTACGCTCAGTTCATGCCTAGCGTACACCACCCTACCAGGTCCCTTGGACCTAGTCATCGGGCGCCCCTCCCGAGCGGGACCTCGGCGAGGACAGGTATGAAGGTACGTTTGCGCATCAAGGGGGACTCCTGAGCATCGCGACTCAGGAGCCTAACTGGCCACGTAGCACCTCACCCCTTGCTCCGATCCTGGTGATCCGAACGGTCCAACGGCGGCTGAGGTATGCGCGGGGTCGGGTCCTGCCGACATAGAACCCTAAGGCCTATCTCTGCATCTCCTTCCCGTAAGTCGTTTGCGCGTCAAGGGGGACTCCTGAGCATCGTGACTCAGGAGCCTAACTAGCCACGTAGCCCCTCACCCCTTGGTTCCGTCCTGGTGATCCGGATGGCCCAACGGCGGCTGAGGTATGCGCGGGGTCGGGCCTTGTCGACGTAGAATATCAAGCAAACGGGAAGGAAATCACGGAACCTAAATAAATTATTGCACAGCATAATGTTCCTTAAACACCAAACATAAGTTTTGATGCCTCCATGAGGAACCTGTCATGTCGCAGGAAAGTTCACAGGAAAGTAAAACGAGAAGGAGTGCCATTCTTCACCATCAAGCCTTTCTTTCAGCCTTGGGCACCATCGTCAGGGAGCGCCTTCCCGTCGGCAGCGTTGCCGTCGGCCATGTCGTTGGCCTTGGTCGCAGGGTCAGCAGCACCACCGGTTGGAGGTGAAGGGTCAACAGTGAGGAACTTCTTCAATAGGGCCTCCATCTGGCCCTTCACGACTGCGGCAGCAGCTGCGCAATGCTCCTCCTCCACGGGCTTGAGCAGCTCGCCGAGATCAGCGGTGGGGTTGCGAAGATGGAGATGGCTGAAGACGTGCATTAGAGCTGAAGAAGAAAGCGTGCGGGCTTCCCCCTCCACCATGGGGCCGATACCGTCGATGACACCCTCAAGCGCCATGACAAGATAAGGGAGCAGCTGGGCAGGCCCTTCGTCGTCTGTCACCAGCGGCTTCTCCAAGCCCTTCTCGTAGAGTTCCCATAGCTCCTCGCGGGATCTCTCCTCAAGAGATTAGAAGGCCGCGTGATCCTCAGCCAGAACCTTCGCCTTTGCTTCCAGCTGGGTCCTCTCCGCCTCCACCCTCTGCTCTAGCTCCTCCAGATGGCGACACTCTATGGCCTGCGCCCTCACCAACTGCTACAACTCGGCGTCACGACCGGTGTCAGCGTATTCTCGGTCCTTCATCTTCTCCTCCTCCTCCTTGCGATTGCGGGCCTCGGATGTGCGCTCATTTCGCATGATCTCCAGCTCTGTCTCCATCGACCGGCAGTGCTCCTTGGTGGATTCGGCATCCTTCAGTGCCACCTTGCGGGCGGCCGCGGCCTGGTTGACAGCCTGCTTACCCTCCTTGGAAGCTTCATGGCCTGACCCCAGGCCGCCCTCACCGAGGTGTCGGATCACAGCCACCTCGAGATCAACTCCAGGCACTCAGGTGCCAGACGGTGGCTAGGACCTTGGAGGTCGTCCCAGAGTTGGGTTAGCGCAGAAAGAGCCTCCCCGGCACATCAGGTGCATCGGAAGAATCATGAGCCAGCGGCATAATGGGAGGAGGACGAGGCAGCGTTACTGTTGGGGACCGCAGTATTTCAAAAAATTCCTACGATCACGGAAGATCTATCTAGGAGATGCATAACAACGAGAGGGGAGAGTGTGTCTACGTAGCCTCATAGACTAAAAGCGGAAGCGTTTAGTAACGCGGTTGATGTAGTCGAACCTCTTCGCGATCCAACCGATCCAAGTACTGAACGCATGGCACCTCTGTGATCTGCACACGTTCAGCTCGGTGACGTCCCTCGTACTCTTGACCTAGTTGAGGCCGAGGGTGAGTTGCGTCAGCATAATGACGTGTTGACGGTGATGATGAAGTTACCGACACAGGGCTTCGCCTAAGCACTACGAGAATATGACCGAGGTGGAAAACTATGGAGGGGGGCACTGCACACGGCTAAAGATCAACTTTTGTGTCTATGGGGTGCCCCCTTTCCCCGTATATAAAGGAGTGGAGGAGGGAAGGGCCGCCCTCTCTATGGCGCGCCCCAAGGGGGATTCCCACTCCTAGTAGGAGTAGGTTTCCGATGTCCGAATATAGCCTTCCAATATATCGAACTTTACATCTCGACCATTTCAAGATTCCTCATCATGTCTATGATCTCATCCGGGACTCCGAACAACCTTCGGTACATCAAATCACATAACTCATAATACAAATCGTCATCGAACGTTAAGCATGCGGACCCTACGGGTTCGAGAACTATGTAGAAATGACCGAGACACATCTCTGGTCAATAACCAATAGCGGAACCTAGATGCTCATATTGGCTCCTACATATTCTACAAAGATCTTTATTGGTCAAACCGTATAAGAACATACATTGTTCCCTTTGTCATCGGTATGTTACTTGCCCGAGATTCGATCATCGGTATCATCATACCTAGTTCAATCTTGTTACCGGCAAGTCTCTTTACTCGTTCTGTAATGCATCATCCCGCAACTAACTCATTAGTCACATTGCTTGCAAGGCTCATAGTGATGTACATTACCGAGAGGGCCTAGAGATACCTCTCCGATAGACAGAGTGACAAATCCTAATCTCGATCTATGAGAACTCAAGAAACACCATTGGAGACACCTGTAGAGCATATTTATAATCACCCAGTTACGTTGTGACGTTTGATAGCAGACAAGGTGTTCCTCCGGTATTCGGGAGTTGCGTAATATCATAGTCAGAGGAACATGTATAAGTCATGAAGAAAGCAGTAGCAATAAAACTGAACGATCATTATGCTAAGCTAACGGATGGGTCTTGTCCATCACATCATTCTCTAATGATTTGATCCTGTTCATCAAATAACAACACATGTCCATGGCTAGGAAACTTAACCATCTTCGATTAACGAGCTAGTCAAGTAGAGGCATACTAGGGACACTCTGTTTGTCTATGTATTCACACATGTACTAAGTTTCCGGTTAATACAATTGTAGCAAGAATAATAAACATTTATCATGATATAAGGAAATGTAAATAACAACTTTATTATTGCCTCTAGGGCATATTTCCTTCAGTCTCCCACTTGGACTAGAGTCAATAATCTAGTTCACATTGTCATGTGATTTAACACCAATAGTTCACATCTATATGTGATTAGTTCACATCTCCATGTGACTAGCACCCAAAGGGTTGACTAGAGTCAATAATCTAGTTCACATCGCTATGTGATTAACACCCAAAGAGTGATCATGTTTTGCTTGTGAGAGAAATTTAGTCAACGGGTCTGCCACATTCAGAGCCGTATGTATTTTGCAAATTTTCTATGTCTACAATGCTTTGCATGGAGCTACTCTAGCTAATTTCTCCCACTTTCAATATGTATCTAGATCGAGACTTAGAGTCATCCAGATCACTGTCAAAGCTTGCATCGATGTAACTCTTTACGACGAACTCTTTGTCACCTCCATAACCGAGAAGCATTTCCTTATTCCACTAAGGATATTTTTTACCGTTGTCAAGTCACTATTGTACCCTCTTGCCAAACTTATGGTGAGGTACATAATAGGTCTGGTACACAACATAGCATACTTTGTAGAACCTATGACTGATGCATAGGGAATGACTTTTCATTCTCTTTCTATTTTCTGCCGTGGTCGAGTTTTGAGTCTTTAGTCAACTTCACACCTTGCAACACATGCAAGAACTCCTTCGTTGACTGTTCCATTTTGAACTACTTCAAAATCTTGTCAAGGTATGTACTCATTGAAAATATATCAAGCGTCCTGATCTATCTCTAGAGATCTTGATGCTCAATATGTAAGTAGCTTCACCGAGGTCTTTCTTTGAAAAACTCCTTTCAAACATTCCTTTATGATTTTTGAAAATTCTACATTATTTCCGATCAACAATATTTCATTCACATATACTTATCAGAAATGGTGTAGTGCTCCCACTCACTTCCTTGTAAATACAGGCTTCATCGCAATTCAGTATAAAACCATATGCTTTGATCACTTTATCAAAGCATATCTTCCAACTCCAAGATTCTTGCACAAGTCCATAGATGGATCACTGGATCTTGCTCACTTTAATAGCACCTTTAGGATCGACAAAACCTTCTGGTTGCATCATATGCAACTCTTCTTTAAGAAATCCATTAAGGAATGCAGTTTTGACATCCATTTTCCAGATTTTATAAAATGTGCCAACTGCTAACATGATTCGGACAGACTTTTAGGAATCGATACGAGTGAGAAAATCTCATCATAGTCAACACCTTGAACTTGTTGAAAACATTTTTGCGGCAATTCGAGCTTTGTAGATAGTAACACTACTATCAGCGTCCGTCTTCCTCTTGAAGATCCATTTATTCTCAATGACTTGCCGATCATCAAGAAAGTCAATCAAAGTCCATACTTTGTTCTCACACATGGATCGCATCTCAGATATCATGGCCTCCAGCCATTTTGCGGAATCTGGGCTCATCATTGCTTCCTCGTAGTTCATAGGTTCGTCATGGTTTAGTAACATGACTTCCAGAATAGGATTACCGTACCACTCTGGTTGCAGACCGTACTCTGGTTGACATACGAGGTTCGGTAGTAACTTGATCTGAAGTTTCATGATTATCATCATTAGCTTCCTCACTAATTGGTGTAGGAATCATTGGAACTGATTTCTGTGATGAACTACTTTCCAATTCAGAACAAGGTACAATTACCTCATCAAGTTCTACTTTCCACCCACTCACTTCTTTCGAGAGAAACTCCTTCTCTAGAAAGGATCCATTCTTAGCAACAAAATATCTTGCCTTTGGATCTGTGATAGAAGGTGTACCCAACAATTTCTTTTGGGTATCCTATGAAGACGCACTACTCCAATTTGGGTTCGAGCTTATCAGTTTAAAACTTTTTCACATAAGCATCGCAACCCCAAACTTTAAGAAACGACAGCTTAGGTTTCTTGCCAAACCATAGTTCATACCGTGTCATCTCAACGTATTTAGATGGTGCCCTATTTAATAGAAATGCAGCTGTCTCTAATGCATAACCCCAAAACGATAGTGGCAAATAAGTAAGAGACATCATAGATCGCACCATATCCAATAAAGTATGATTACAATGTTCGGACACACCATTTTGCTGTGGTGTTCTAGGTGGCTTGAGTTGTAAAAATATTCAACATAGTTTCAAATGAAGACCAAACTCGTAACTCAAATATTCGCCCCTGCAATCAGATCGTAGAAACTTTATTTTCTTGTTACGATGATTTTCAACTTCACTCTGAAATTCTTTGAACTTTTCAAATGTTTTAGACTTATGTTTCATTAAGTATATATACCTATATCTGCTCAAATCATCTGTGAAGGTCGGGAAATAAGGATACCCGCCGCGAGCCTCAACACTTATCAGATCACATACATCAGTATGTATTATTTCCAAAAAGTCAGTTGCTCGCTCAATTGTTCTGTAGAATGGAGTCTTAGTCATCTTGCCCATGAGGCATGGTTCGCAAGCATCAAGTGATTCCAAAAGTCCATCAACATGGAGTTTCTTCATGCACTTTACACCAATATGACCTAAACGGCAGTGCCACATATAAGTTGCACTATCATTATTAACTTTGCATCTTTTGGCTTCAATATTATGAATATGGGTATTACTACGATCGAGATTCAATAAACCATTTCTATTGAGTGTATGACCATAGAAGGTTTTATTCATGTAAATAGAACAACAATTATTGTTTGACTTAAATGAATAACCGTATTGCAATAAACATGATCCAATCATATTTATGCTCAACACAAACACCAAATAACATTTATTTTTGGTTCAACACTAATCCCGAAGGTAAAGGGAGTGTGCGATGGTGATCTTATCAACCTTGGAATCACTTCCAACTATCATCATCACCTCGTCCTTAACTAGTCTCTATTTATATTGCAACTCCCATTTCGAGTTACTACTCTTAGCAACTGAACCAGTATAAAACACTGATTGGTTGCTATAAACACTAGTAAAGTACACACCAATAACATGTATATCAAATATACCTTTGTTCACTTTGCCATCCTTCTTATGCGCCAAGCATCTAAGGCAGTTCCACTTCCAGTGACCATTTCCTTTGTAGTAGAAGCACTCAATTTCAGGCTTCGGTCTATCTTTGGGATTCTTCATGGGAGTGGCTACTTGCTTGCCATTCTTCTTGAAGTTCCCTTTCTTTCCCTTGCCCTTTTACTTTAAACTAGTGGTTTTGTCAACCATCAACATTTGATGCTTTTATTGATTTCTACCTTCATCGATCACGAAGAGCTCGGGAATCGTTTTTGTCAACCCTAGCATATTATAGTTCATCACTAAGTTCTAGTAACTTGGTTAAAGTGACTAGAGAAGTTTATCAATCACTATCTTATCTTGAAGATTAACTCCCACTTGATTCAAGAGATTGTAGTACTCAGACATTCTGAGCACATGCTCACTGGTTGAGCTATTCTCCACAATCTTGTAGGCAAAGTACTTGTCAGAGGTCTCATACCTCTCGACTCAGGCATGAGTCTGAAATACCATTTTCAGCTCTTGGAACATCTTATATGCTCCGTGGAATTCAAAATGTTTTTGAAGTCCTGGTTCTAAGCCGTAAAGCATCCCGCACTAAACTATCAAGTAGTCATCATACTTAGCTTGCCAAACATTCATAACGTTTGCATCTGCTCCCGCAATAGGTCCGTCACCTAGTGGTGCATGCCGCACTAAACTATACAGCAATGAGGATAATCCTTAGATCACGGTGCTAGTACGCATCATTGCTACTGACATCTTTCGACATAGTTTTCTCTAGGAACATATCATAAATAAAACAGGGAAACTATACGTGAGCAGCTGATCTACAACATAGATATACAAATACTATCAGGACTAAGTTCATGATAAATTTAAGTTCAATTAATCATATTACTTAAGAACTCCCACTTAGATAGACATCTCTCTAATCATCTAAGTGATCATGTGATCCATATCAACTAAACCATGTCCGATCATCACGTGAGATGGAGTAGCTTTCAATGGTGAACATCACTATGTTGATCATATCTACTATATGATCCATGCTCGCCCTTTCGGTCTCAGTGTTCCGTGGCCATATCTGCATATGCTAGGCTCGTCAAGTTTAACCCGAGTATTCTGCATGTGCAAAACTGGCTTGCACCCGTTGTATGTGAACATAGAGCTGATCACCCCCGATCATCACGTGGTGTCTCGGAGGATGAACTGTCGCAATGGTGCATACTCAGGAAGAACACTTATACCTTGAAATTTTAGTAAGGGGTCATCTCATAGTGCTACCGTCGTACTAAGCGAAATAAGATGTTGTAACATCACAAATTTTCAATTTGGAATGTTATACATAGGTCATCATATGCATATCATATTTTATTTGCATTTTGGCTTTGTGATCCTAAAATCCTAAGCAACTGAAGGACCCGTGGAGAGAGTTGGGGATTTTGTTATTTTCATATTTGAGTTTTCTCAAATATTGAAAAGGGGATCAATTTGGTTTTAATAATTTTTCTCTCCAAATAATATTTCCAATATTAAAAATATATGTGAGGAGATAATATGACTTCTCCAAAATAGATGATGTATTGGAGGAAAATGCTAAAATCAAATAAGTATTTTTTTTGGATTTTTATTGCTATTTTATTTGAATTAGAAAAATATGCATTTTTTCAAAATTGCATTTTTAGGCCAAGAAAATGTTCACTAAGTTCTAAATATTTTATTTAGACGGTGACATTTTTTGGCATTTTCAGATTTTTATTTATTTAATCAGGGATTTTTTTCTCAAAGGAATCATCTTTTAAAAAAACAAACTGACCTAACGGGCCGTGCCTGAGCCGGACTCTGTCCGCTCAGGCTTCATAAGCTGGCCAAGGCCGCCGCCCAGCACGCCTGACCGAAACCCTAGCCGCCAACCTAGCGCCGCCGCCGCCGTCGCGCCTCGCCGCTGGAGCCCGCCGCTGCCGCGCCTCGCCACCCACCGCCGCCGCCGACACCGCTTCGCAGCCCGCCGCCGCCGTCCGCCAGAGTTCACCGGAAAAGTCGTCGGTTTTCTTCGGTTTTATTTTTGGTAAAAACCCTAGATCGGTTTTTTTAGATCGGGTTTTATTTCGGTTTTATTCGATTTAGTTTATTTAACGAATGTTCGTTCGTTTAGATCTGTTAGTGAATGATTTTCATTAGATTGGTTCTGTTAGCAAACGTTCACGCCATAGATTGGTTCGTTTAGACCTATCCGCAATTATTTTTATCGGAGATTAGCCCCTGATCTTCAAACCCTCGCCGTTTCTTAACCGTTTGCCCAAATCCAGTGAAACCAACGCAAAAATCTTCGTCTCAAGCCTCTCTTTCTATTTAATCAACTTCAACAAGGTTTTGAAAAATTTAAAATTTGGTTTCAAGCAGATTTGTATTTGAAGTTCTTTTGACTGTAGTTTTAGTTCTGTACCTCCGTTTGGATCGATTCTTTTGCGAGTCAAAGCTCTTCAGTTGAACTTTCAGTTTGGATCTTCCTATTTGAAGTTTTACCCTTGCATCTTTCCTTGAGTGCTTATGTATGCTATTCTTTGTTTGCGATAGAATTCCCGGAGTGCGCAGCGTGCTACTACGAGTCACTAGGTTTTGCGGATCATCAGCAAGGCAAGTAACACTTTGATCATACCCCTTTATTATACAGTTTTTTGTGCATTAGTTACAACCCTCAAACATACCATGAGTAGGATCTCTTAACATGTTGGTTTTGGGAAGTAGATGATGAGGTAGAACCTATTGCCCTTTTATTATCAAACCCATGGGAGTTACTTCTACGTTATGCTTATATCGCCATGCTATGCTCGTAGACGTGGATTGGGTTTGAGTGTATCCATGAAAGATGTGAGATTGTTAATTAATGGTTAACCTGAGGTGGCTACTTAAATACACATCTGGGTGGATTGTTTGCGAGCACCTGGAGAATCCAGTGTTGTCCTAGGATATCCCGGAGTACCCGTGTGATCATCCTATGGTTCGCCACCCAGGCTCAAAGGGATCATAAGATTATTCATGCAAGAAACTTTCATGTGCAGCCATAAGCTATTATGGGCTCTAGCATAGTGGAGTAAGTTGCATGACCTCTTGCAGTGCTAGGCAAGCAGATGTAGGGGATGTAGGTTGGTACGGTCTACCCGGGGTTAGAGTTAATGCTTCTGAAAAACTATGTCTCAGTCATCCGTCTCTCAAACATCATGGAGTGCGAGAAATTCAACGGGGGAGATCGATTCTTGTGGGGAAAAGTTCACAAACCTCTGTAGAATGTACAAATTAATCATGACTAGTCATGTCCCCAGTTATGGACATCTTGAGTATCTGGATCTGGATTATCATGTTGATCTCATCACTCTAAACTAATATGTTGGGATGTTAATTACTTCTTAATTGGGATTGAGTTGGAGGAACCTTCTCAATGTTTAACAACTACCATGATAGCTAAATAAAATATATTCCTTTGTTGTAGGAAAAAATTGGCTTTCCGCAAAAACATTATAACCGTAGAGCCTCCACCAGCCACATATGCATGTGGTGATAGTATTTACTTGTTCTTTGCTCTACTGTGTTATCTTGCCAGCATATTCCATGTGCTGACCCGTTTTCGGGCTGCAACATACCATATTGCGGACTTTTCAGACGAAGAGTAAGGTGTGCTAGGTCGTTGTCGTGCACTCAGCTATGCCGTTGGAGTTGGTGGACTCACTTTATCTTCCAAGCCCTCCGCTATTATCTTATTTAGATGGCCTTAAGATATATTTATTATAATAAGTTATCTATTGAGACGTTCGATATAATAAGTGTATGATGCTACTCTGTTATAAATCCTTCGAAGTACTATGTGTGTCAGCAATCCAGGGAGGACATTTATGCACAGAGATTTGACTGTTTGAGGTCGGATCGCTACAAGATGGTATCAAAGCACACGCTGAATGTAGGACACGACCACTGAGATGAGCCATAGGTCACTCTTCTCTACTCATTTCTAACTTCTCTCCATCTTCTACTCTATAGGATGGCGGACACAAGGAACAAGTCTACACATCCGGATGAAGACACACCTTTTGGACGACACTTGAAGGAAGTCACTAGGTACCTGAACATTGGAATACCAAGCTTCACCGGGACCTACACCGCCACTTTACTAGAAGAGGAGCGTTGGATGATTCGAGTTCAAGTTCCAGGAAGGACATTCACACCAGTAACTTAACCCATAGAGTTTTCCTTTCATGCACCAACCTGGAGTCTAGGTAAGAGCATGCAGCCCACATCGCCATGGGACGCATCGGCGAAGTTTATCACAAGGATCTTAAGGACACTATCTACCAGATATGTGGGCGCCGAGATGAGCAATGGGAGACGATCAGCACCAGGAAGGACAGGTCCATTATTGCAGCTTACATCTAGGAGTTAAACCAGCACATTCGTCGCCAGAAGAACCAAATGTGCGCAAGCATGATAGATATGAAGAAGTTGATGACTATGAACATGGAGCTTGAAGAGGATCTCAAGTCTACACGCGATGGATACAAGGAGGAAATCACCATACTAGTAGAGAAGAATTACGACCTAACAAGGATGCTAGGAGTATTCATGGGAGACCCTGCGCCAGCAGGAGATAACGACCATCCCAAGGACTACATCATCATCGACGACACCGACTCTGACCCCAGTGATGATGATTATGAAGGTGAAGCTGGAGCAGATATCCTGGAGTCTTCTATCGATCAAATTTTTTAGTAGACCACCATATTATAAGTAGTATTCCCCCATGTATATATTAGTAGTTTGACCACTTTAACGATAGTTAGATCGATTTTTTGCCCTTGCATGAAATTGTTTTGGTGTCATATGTTTGTGTTTGTCTCTTGTGCATATGGGTAGTGGTTTCTCACTAGACCTCATTTCTATTCTAAACTCTCCCCTCTAAACCCATCAGATGCCTCCGAGACGTGACCCTGGATTTGTCTTCCCACCGGAGCTCACTCAGTTGATCCAACAGTAGAATACACAGATGTAGTTGCAGTTCAAATCAAGGCAACAACAACAACAACAATAACAATAACAACCCACCGCCACCCCCTCTAGTTGATAACTTAGCCCGTTTTCTGAGGTTACAATCGTCGCTGTTTTGAAGTAGCACTAAGCCCATAGTTGCTGATGACTGGGTATGCAGGATTGGAAGGGAGTTGACCACCGCAGGTTGCACAGATGCTAAGAAGCTTTGTTTTGCCGCACACCAATTGGATGGACCTGCAGCCTCATGGTGGGAGAATTACACAACCACTTTCCTATAGCGAACGTTACTTGGGAACAGTTTCAGCATGCTTTCTGCACTGCTCATGTCTCAACTGGAGCTATGAGCATGAATAAGGGTGAGTTTCGCAACTTACGCCAGGGCAACTGTACTATGGGGCAGTACGTGGATGAGTTTAGCAAGTTAGCCCTTTATGCCCTAGATGATGTGGCCATAGATGCCGTGAAACAGGAGAAGTTTATGGAAGGGCTGAATGATGAGATGAGTATGCAGTTAATGGTGGCAACATTTAACAACTACCATGAGTTGGTAGACAAGGCTCTTATGATTGAAAGGAAGCAGCAGCAGATTGAGAGCCGTAAAAGGAAGAATGGACAAGGGAAGTACAATTCAGGAGCTCAGCAGAAACCTCGTTTCACTCCGAAGTTGGGATGATATACCCATTGTCGGCGTTCTGGGAACGGCGGTCCCCAGACTAGCCTGCCTGCGGCCCACGGCTTGGCGCTGCAACCGGGCCTGTATGGCCCATCTTCACCAACAAGCATTCAAGACCTTCGCGAAGGGCCAAACCTCGCGAGGCGGACGACACAAGACCTCCTCAGGAGCGGCCTCACCAGGCTGGCTCGCGAGGGGCGAAGAGATCAAGGCAAGGCAAACCTCGCGAGGTTCCAGTGACGTGAGCCATGACGACCAAGGCCAGGCGGGTGCCAGCGCGCACAATGTCCTTGCTTCCACTTTGGTGTTAAGGAGGCAAGCGCAGACGAAGAGTACCGATGCGTCAAGCAAAGGTTTCCATATCGGTGCAACGAGACCAAGACCAGCAGGACGGCAGGACGGAGGTCATTCTGGAGCCCAAGACGGCGTCACCACCAGAGCCTTTGGCAGGCGAAGACTACTTTTGTAAGATAAGCTGTACTAGCTGTCCCCTTTCAAATTAGCCGTTGTTGGCTCCCTTCCTGTTCAATAGTTGCGAAGAGGACTAGGTCCTTTATAATAGGACTAGCCACCACATTAGGAGGAGCAACTGATCGGAGAGACATCAATCCACACAACCACAAGTTCGCCAAGCACAAGAACACCTCTCCTCAGGAGGCTGTTCTTCCCTTTGTACTGTTCATCATCAGCCCGAGAGGCAATCCACCACCACCACACTGGAGTAGGGTATTACACCACAACGGTGTCCCGACCCAATATAAATCTCGTGTCCCTTGTGTTGCGAGTTCATCGAGTTAGCCTTAGAGATCATGGCGAGGTGGTGGGCATGAGTTGGTAGGGGGAGAGCTTCGCGCGCAGCCCAATGTTTGAACCTTAAGGATTTTGCCGGAACCCGAAATCTGACATTTGGTGCGCCAGGTAGGGGGTGCACCAAAGATTTCCTTCCATCGATTCACGCTCCACCATCATCGCACCCACTCATCATGGCGGGTGCCGGCCTTCCGACCAGATCTACGGGTGCCCACAGTGACGCTCGGGGGCTCCGAGCCCTTGCTCCCGCCCTGCGGCAGGTGTAGTGGCCACCCAAGTTCAAGCCGGAGATGCCGCTGTGCTACGACGGCGCGGCGGACCCGTCGCTTTCCTACTAACGTATGAGGAGGCTGTCTTTCAGGATGGGGAGACAACAAGGTCATGGCCAACTGGCTTCCCATGGCCCTCACTGACGCACCGCGCGACTGGCTGCTCAACCTCCCTGGATCCATGGTGGCGTCCTGGGAGGAGTTGTGCGGCCTCTTTGTTGTGCGCTACGCAATGCCGGCGCACGATGCGGTTGCGTCCCTCCTCGGTGGCTCTCAAGCACCACCCTCGGATCTTCACGTCAAGTCGTTCTTTCGCCAGATCGGCGCCACTTCCAAGCGCCCGAGGGCTCTGCCGGGCTGGGCCGCGCCTGAGGCCGACCTCACACTACTAGGAAAAGGGCTACTAATGGCACACCAGTTTTGCCTACTAATGGCGCATCACTGGTGCGCCATTAGTATCACGCTACTAGTATTTTTTACTAATGGCACACCACTGGTGCGCCATTAGTATAGGCCACGGTGCGCCATTAGTATAGGCCACTGGTGCGCCATTACTATTTTTGAATTTTGAAGGCGGGAAAATAGTAGTGGCGCACCGTCTAACCCCCACCGTGCGCTGCTATTTTTGAATTTTGAATTTGGATCTGGATCGTGATTTTTTTGCCTATTTTTTGCTTGTTTTTTTGCTCGTTTTTTGGCACAATATTATTTCAAATTTTGTTCCTGTTTTTGGATCTTGTACGTTCTTTTGCCGCGTTCTTTTGCCAGAGAGGAGTTCGCCGGAGAGGAGGAGGAGGAGGTCCCCGAAGAGGAGTTCACCGGAGCATCGGAGAGGAGGAAGGAGAAACCATGAGGGGATGGGAGGAGAGGAGGGAGGAGGAGCTCACCGGAGAGGAGGGAGGAGAAACCGTGAGGGGAGGGGAGGGGAGGAGGGAGGAGGGAGGAGGGGAGGAGGAGCTCACCGGAGAGGAGGGAGGAGGAGCTCACCGGAGAGGAGGGAGGAGAAACCGTGAGGGGAGGGGAGGGGTGGAGAGGAGGAGGTCGCCGGAGAGGAGGAGGAGGTCGCCGGAGAGGAGGAGGGTAGTATGGTGGAGGAGAGAAGGGAAGATGGAGTGGAGGAGTGGAGGAGATGGAGTGGAGGAGGGGTGGAGTGGAGGAGAAGAATGAAGAGGTAAGGAGGAGAGGTCCACGCCCAGCCATATATACGGCATAGTAATGGCGCACCGCGGGCAGGTGCGCCATTACTAACTTTTTTTTGAATT
The DNA here is from genome assembly GCF_003073215.2 of Triticum urartu. Classification (NCBI taxonomy): domain Eukaryota; kingdom Viridiplantae; phylum Streptophyta; class Magnoliopsida; order Poales; family Poaceae; genus Triticum; species Triticum urartu. The sequence continues at coordinate 311,976,246 of NC_053022.1, read as the reverse complement.
TTAAAGGCGGGAAGATACTAATGGCGCACCATGGGCAGGTGCGCCATTAGTAACTTTTTTTATTATTTTTTTGACTTATTTTGAATTTTGAAGGCGGCAAGATACTAATGGCGCACCATGGGCAGGTGCGCCATTAGTAAGTTTGAATTTTTTTTGAATTTTTTTGCCTCTCCAGATCTTAAAAGCCCCGTATCTTTTTTCTGTTAGGTTTTTGAGGATTTTGAAAGTGTTTAACGGGGTACCCCCGATTAAATTCGGATGTAACTTTTCGAGTAGATGATTTTTCATATAAAAAACTTTTTCATCCAAGTTCGTACGCAAAAGTTATGCCCATTTTACAAATTCTCGAGAGATTTCGCAAATAAAGTCGGAATTCATATTTGTAAATTTTCACAACAACTAGACCACATATCACATGGGAAACTTATTTTCTTTTATTTTTTTGACATTTCCATCATTTATTTTTATTTTTTTAAAACTGAAAAGGCGGTCCACAGGGGGGGGGAGGGGGGGGTGCATTCGGTGGAAGTGGTGGCCAAGTTACTAATGGCGCACCGTGGGAGTGGTGCACCATTACTAGTTCAACTAGTGATGGCGCACCACTCCCACGGTGCACCATTAGTAGTTTTGAAAAAATTTAAATTTTATTTTTACTAATAGCGCACCGTGGATGTGGTGCGCCATTAGTATTTGGACACTAATGGCGCACCAACACATGGTGCGCCATTAGTATATAGTAATGGCGCACCACATGTCTGGTGCGCCATTAGTGTCAATTCTATCTATAGCCCTTTTCCTAGTAGTGTCACCTTCGACTCTGGGGATCATCCCGTCTCCACCGACGGCTCGGGCATGCTTCCAATGCTTTGCACGCCCACCATGTGCCACGTGTCCATCACCAAGATGCTCATCGACGGCGGCGCCGGCCTCAACGTGCTCTCCTTCGGGGCCTTCCGCCTCCTTCACGTACCGCTCGAGCAGCTCCGCCCTAGTAAGCCTTTCTCAAGGGTTGGTGGAGCTCCACCCGCTCCCTGGGGCAGATGCGCCTCCCCGTGACCTTTGGCACGGGCGACAACTACCGCACCGAGCGGGTCGACTTTGACATCGCCCACATCGGCCTCCCGTACAACGCCATCCTCGGGTACCCGGCTCTGGCGTAGTTCATGGCGGCGACCCATTCGGTGTACAACCTCATGAAGATGCCCGGGAGCAAGAGTGTCCTCGCAGTAGTTGGGGACACCAAGGAAGCCTTGATGACGCTCAAGCTCGCCCTCAAGACCGCCGCGACAGTGCAGCCCGCCAACGCAGATACCTCCAAGGCCAAGGGAGCCGCACCAACCAAGAAGAAGCATTTTTTCACTCAAGACAAGGCAGAAACCAAGCAAGTGCCAGTCGAGGAGGACGGGTCCTCGGGGGCAACCTTTACCATAGGTGCCAACCTTGAGCCTGATCAGGTGGAGGCGCTGGGGATGTTCTTGCGTGCAAACAAGGAAGTGTTCGCTTGGGAACCCGATCAGCTGGTAGGGGTCCCAAGAGGGGTGATAGAGCACCACCTGAAGGTGTGCCCCAATGTACGCCCCGTGAAGCAGAAGGTGAGGCGGCAGTCCACGGAGAAGCAAGCTTTCATCGTCCAAGAGACCCGCAAGTTGGAGACGGAGGGTGTCATTCGCGAGGTTCGGTACCACGAGTGGCTGGCAAACCCCATCGTCATCCCCAAGAAAGGCGGGAAGGAGTGAATGTGCCTTGCCCCCAAGATCCGTTCCCGCTTTCGTGCATCGACCAGATCGTCGACTCCACTGCCAAGTGCGACTTGCTGTGCTTCCTGGATGCGTTCTCAGGGTATCACCAGATCAGGATGGCGGTAGAAGATGTGGAGAAGACAGCCTTCCTGACCCCGTGTGGGGTGTACTACTACACTTGCATGCCTTTCGGGCTGCGCAACGCAGGCGCAACCTTCTAGCGGCTCATTCACATCGCCTTGGGTCGACAACTTGGGAGGAAGACGGAAGCCTACGTCGACGACATCTTGGTAAAGTCTCGGGAGGCGAGGACCTCGATCCAAGACCTGGAGGAGACCTTTGAAAGCCTCCTCCAGGTGGACTTGCGACTCAACCAAGAGAAGTGTGTGTTTGGCGTCCCTTATGGCAAGCTGCTGGGCTTCCTGGTGTCCCACAGGGGGATCAAGGCCAACCCGGAGAAGGTCAAGGCCATTGAAGACATGAGTCCACCATAGACCCTCAAGGAAATGCAGAAGCTTGCTGGACGGGTGACTACGTTGGGACGCTTCATTTCCAAGCTGGGAGAGCGCGCCCTACCCTTCTTCAAGCTGATGAAGAAGAATGGTCCATTCGAGTGGACCCCGAAGGCCGGCCGAGCATTTCAAGACCTCAAGAGATACCTGACCAGCCCTCCAGTGATGGTGGTGCTGCGACCTCTCGATCCCCTAGTGCTTTACCTTTCCGCCACTCCCCACTTAGCCAGCGCAACTCTAGTGGTAGTTCGGGAAGAACACCAAGTCAAAGGGCGCATCACGCCAAGCTACGCCCCAGCAGAGTTGACACAAGACCAGGAGGGCGCCACAAGTGCCACAGCAACAACAACAGAGGGTCAAGCTTAGCAGGACGACGCTCCCGAACCCGCAAAGGCCCCGACAAGCGGTCAAGCGTTGGGGGCTCCACCACCTCAGGAGGCACCCCAGCTCCCGGAAGACGCAAACCTCATCAGCGCGCCTACCCTCGTGGAGCACCCGGTATACTTCGTCAGCACGGTGTTGCGGGATGCAAGAGCAAGGTACCCCATGCCACAGAAGCTCCTACTCGCGCTCCTAGTGGCCTCACGAAAGCTGCAACACTACTTTCAAGGCTAGCCCATCAAAGTCGTCTCAGCCTAGCCACTAGAGAGGGTGATCAGGAGCCCCAACTCCGTCGGGAGGGTCACCGAGTGGAACATCGAGCTGCAGGTGTTCCAGTTGGAGTTCAGCACCACAAGGGTAATCAAGGGAGCCGCGCTCGCTGATTTCATGGCAGAATGGACGGACGCCCAGGTGCTTGAAATAGGCAAGGACCGGTCCCTCTCGCCTGTAAGTTAGGCGCCTGACGGCTGGGTCATGTATTTCGATGGTGCCTTCATGCGCCACGGCGCGGGGGCTGCAGCAGTGCTCATCTCGTCCACTCAGGACAAGCTCTACTACGCCGTGCAGCTCTGCTTCCAGTAGGGCGAGAAGGTCTCCAACAACATTGCAGAGTACGAAGGCCGCATAGCCGGCCTGAAGGCTGCGACGGCAATGGGGGTGAAGCGTCTCACCATCAGGGGCAAATCGTAGCTCCTGTTCAACTTCTCCAACATGGTATACGAGCCGAAGGACAAACACATGGAGGCATACCTCGCGGAGGTAGGCAAGATGGAGAAGCAGTTCCTGGGCTTGGAGTTGCAGCACGTGCCCCGGGGAACCAACAAGGAAGCCGACGACATTGCCAGAAGGGCATCCAAGCGAGAACCCCAAGAACCTAGCATCTTCGAGGAGTGGCTCTTCAAGCTGTCGGCGACACCATCGCTTTCAAGGACAGCGCAGCCTCGGGAGGAGATCCCACAACCACCAGCCATGGGAGCCCCAGCCTGTGGCCCGACTTTAGGAGTGCGTCTACTCTTGGCGCTCGAGCCTCAGGAGGGATGCTGGACCAAGGAATTCAAGGAATACCTGACGCAAGGGACGCTGCTGGAGAAGGAGGAAGAGGCGGAGCGTGTGGCCCGGCAAGCCACGACATACCGCATCCAGGACGGTGAGTTATACAGGAAGCGGCCAAATGACGTTTCATTGCGTTGCATCTCCAGGGAATAGGGGAAAGAGCTGCTAGCCAACATACACGGCGGGGACTGCGGGCACCACTCGTCGTCACGAACCCTCGTCGGCAAGGCATTCCGCAGCAGGTTCTACTGGCCTACGTCGCTCAATGACGCAGCTGAGCTGGTGAGGTCCTGCGAGGCCTGCCAATTCCACGCCAAGCAAATCCAGCAGCCAGCTTAGGGCCTCCAGACCATTCCACTCTCGTGGTCATTCGCAGTCTGGGGACTAGACATCCTGGGCCTGTTCCCTTGAGCGCCTAGGGGCTACCGATACCTCTACGTTGCCATCGACAAGTTCACCAAGTGGGCGGAGGTGGAAGCCGTCCTCACCATCCCAGCTGGCTCTGTGATCAAGTTCATCAGGGGCCTTGTGAGCCATTTTGGGGTCCCCAACCGCATCATCACCAATAATAGCTCGCAGTTCACTAGTAATCTCTTCAAAACATATTTGTGCTAATGTTGGAACACAGATCTACTAAGCTTCGGTAGCGTACCCGAGCATCAATGGCCAAGCCGAACGCGCCAATGCGGAGGTCCTGAGAGGCCTCATGACCAGGACCTTCGAGAAGAAGCTTGACGCATGCGGCAGGGGCTGGCATGATGAGCTCCAGTCTGTGCTATGGTCCATCCGCACCACCGCCACCAGCCGACGGGCGAGAGCCCGTTCTTCCTCATCTACGGAGCAGAAGCAGTCCTCCCTCACGAGGTGAGACATCGCTCCGCACGGGTCCTGGCGTTCGATGAAACACAACAGGACGCTAGGCGGGGTAGGACCTCGTGCTGGGGGAGGAACGTCGCAGTGAAGCCGCGCTACGGGCGGCAAGATACAAGCAGCCACTACGGCGGTACCACTGCTGTAGCGACCGCTCCAGGACGTTCGAGGTGGGCGACCTCGTCCTGAGGCGGGTGCTCTCCAGGGAAGGGTTGCAGAAGCTCTCACCCATGTGGGAGGGCCCGTTCAAGGTCGTCCATGTCTCCAGGCCTGGCTCCGCGCGCCTGGAGACGCTGGACGGGGTACCCATCCAAAACGCCTGGAACATCCAACAACTCTGGAAGGCCTACCCATGAAGAAAGGCCCAGCGCCTGTGAAGAAAGGCCCAGTGCCTGTGAAAGGCCCCGTGCCTATGAAGGTCTCCGCCCGTGACACTCTCACGTAATAATGAGTGGGGTTCTACACGCCTCAGAGTCTCAGGAGTGCCGCCCTTGGGCCTCGGGGGCTCCCTCCCATGTCATAGTGGCAACACTTTGCTCCGTGCTGGTGAGAAGACATGAAGACTACACTAGGTGCCGGACGCGGCTTTTCATTTGCTTTCCGAAGTTAGCTCGGCCCTCTTTTAATTGAAGTTTGCTTCTGGTGTTCTTCACTGATTTGGTTCTGTCGCCTTCTACCTCTGTTTCCGTCTTCAATCTAGCCTGTACTCTCTCTCGCATTCCTCGCAAGGGGGCAGGACGGGTGCCCTCGTGAGCATTTTTCCTTTTCTCCCTTTCGTCTGCTTTTCACGAGGCACCCTCGTTCGAGCCCACAAGCTGGCGCACCTCTCCTAATCCGTGCCCAACGGGTACCGCGATACGAAGCGTTGGGTCAAGGCCAGCGGCGCCTGTGACCAAGGCTCGGGTGAACGATATGCCTCTTAACGAATTTTTTGCAGTTCCTAAGCGCCTACTAGACCAAGGAGGCCTCGACAGGCACCATCAAGCAAGCACCTCGTGAGGAGGAAACTACTTTGAGCAAGCCAAGCTAAGTTATCTCTACATAAAACGTCGATGTTGTGACACAACACAGTAATGATAAACATAGCATAATACTTGAGAAATCATAGTTCGTTGCACGCCCCTCGGGGGCCCATACTGGCTTCTTTCTTAATACAGGAAGGAACGGAAGAACAAAATAAAAGCGGCATGTGCCCCTACAGCAATCCGTGAGGGCGGGCTCTTGGCGGCGTCCCGAGCTCAGCCAGACCCCTCCTCGTGCTTCATGGAGACGCGACGATGAGACGACCCGCGGCCGCCTTCGAAGCGGGCGCGGCGGCGTGGCGACTGGTCGTAACCGCCGCTGTTGGAGCGGTCGGCGGAGGAAGAGCCGTCGTAGCTGGACGAGACATGGTCGGCCCCAAGGGCGGGTTTTCCCTCATCCTCATCCTGACCATCGCCAAGGCTGAGCACCTCCTCGCTGTCATTGACCTCGGGGCAGCACCCGGCGCGGCAAGCATCTTCCCCAAAAACCCTCACGCAGAGGGTCGCGTCACTGTCATACTTGAAATGGGGGTGCACCGCCTGCCCAGGCCGCGCGCGCGGGCAAACGATTGCCAGCCATGGGCCAGGGCTATGTTTCCCGCGACGGAGACCTCAACCGCGACCCAGGATGCCCTGCTGCAGCAGCCGTCTGCTTGTAGCTATAGCCCGCCTGGACCCGAGGCCGACAACTCGTCGGCGAAGAAGCACGGGAGTTGAAGCCAGTTGCCGGCCGGGTTCTCCGACCAGAAGACAAACTCCGGCAACACCTCCATTGAGTGGAAGCGTGGCCGGGGAGGCCGCGCGACCACGGCATGTCTCGCTTCATCAACATGACTGCCACGACCAGAGCGACCCCTGCCACGCGAAGCAGCACCGCCGCGGCTGTGGGGGGCTGTGGCGGGGGTCAGGGCGTGCTTGCGAGGACGGCTGCGTCCATGCTTGGGCACCGGAGAGCCGGGCCCCTCGCGAGGGGCGTTCCCCTTCTCCGCGGCGGAGAACCTCTTTGACGGCACCATTGGTGTTGCAACTGGCGATGGAGCAAAGGGGGAGAAGCGAGTGGAATGGGAAGAGATGGGCGACGAGGGCTCTGCCCCCTTCCCATTTATAGCAGGAGAAGGCCAACCAGCGCCCCCCATGATCACAGGTAATGATGGATTTTCCTTGCATGCAGCAGGGACTCATCAAATCAGGCAGTTGCCGAGGTGACGTGGGGAAGTGAAGACGCCCACGTCCGATCAATCGCCACGTGTTGACCAAGGCCGCAGGCTAATGGGGCCTGCGGCGCTCCGCATTTGCCATTTGGCTTCGCCTCCAGGCCAAGCCCGAGCGTGCCTTGGGCCCGGGGGCTACTATCAGCGTTTTGGGAACAGGGGTCCCCAGACTTGCCTACCTGCGGCCTGCGGCGTGGCGCGGCAAGTGGGCCCGTATGGCCCATCTTCACCAACAAGCATTCAAGACCCTTGCGAGGGGCCAAGCCTCGCGAGGCAGACGACACAAGACCTCCTTGGGAGTGGCCTCACCAGGCAGGCTCGCGAGGGTCGGAGAGAGCAAGGCAAGGCAAACCTCGCGAGGTTCAAGTGACGTGAGCCATGACGACCAAGTCCAGGCGGGTGCCAGGCGGGCGCTAGCGCGCACAGTGTCCTTGTTTCCTCTTTGGTGTCAAGGAGGCAAGCGCAGACGAAGAGTACCAAGGCGTCAAGCAAAGGTTTCCATATCGGTGCAGCGAGACCAAGACCAGCAGGATGGCAGGACAGAGGTCACCATGGAGCCCAAGACGGCGTCACCACCAGAGCCTTTGGCAGGCGAAGACTACTTTTGTCAGGATAAGCTGTACTAGTTGTCCCCTTTCAATTTGGCTATTGTTGGCTCCCTTCCCGCTCAATATTTGGGAAGAGGAACAGGGCGTCCATAAATAGGACTAGCCCCCATAGTAGGAGGAGCAACTGATCGGAGAGAGATCCATCCTCACAACCACAAGTTCGCCAAGCACAAGAACACCTCTCCTCATGAGGCTGTTCTTCCCTTTGTACTGTTCATCATCAGCCCAAGAGGCAATCCACCACCACCACACTGGAGTAGGGTATTACACCACAACGGTGGCCCGAACCAGTATAAATCTCGTGTCCCTTGTGTTGCGAGTTCATCGAGTTAGCCTTAGACATCGTGGCGAGGTGGTGGGCGTGAGTTGGTAGGGGGAGATCTTCGCACGCACCCCAGTGTTCGAACCTTAAGGGTCTTGCCAGAACCGAAAATCCGACACCCATAACCATGGAGGACATAACCACAATGGAGGAAGTTCGCATAACCATAGTGGCCCAAAGAATGGAAACGAGAATGGAGCAAGCAGTAATCAGAATCGCTCTAACCCAGCCACACCCGCCAAGAGGGATCTAAGTCATGTTACTTGTTTCAAGTGCGGGAAGAGTGGAGATTACGCCACTGAATGTCCTGAAGGAAAGAATGGAAATGGCAATGGAAGCTCTGGGAAGGATCCCAACCCTTTCAACAAGGGACAAGTGAACCACGTGAATGTAGAGGAGGTTCATGGGCAGCCAGATGCAGTTATCGGTAAGTTTTTGTTAAGTCATTTACCGCTCTCATTCTTTTTTATACTGGTGCATCGCATTCATACATTTCAAGGGGATTTTTGGACAAGTTTAAGTTACCCACCTTATCTCTTAGGACACCCTTGCTAGTAAGCTCACCAGGTGCAGAGTATATGGCCAGCCGATGGTGTGAACAGTTACCCTTAAACATTGGCAGCCATGTTTTCCCCTCAGACCTAATAATTCTGGAGTCACAAGGATTGGATGTGATATTGGGTATGGATTGGCTATAAAAGTATGGAGTAAACATTGATTGTGCTAGTAGGTCAATTCTGCTCACTATCGCGGAGGTAAAAGGATTAAGTATGTATCCAGGTATGTACCAAAGAGGACTCACAAAAATTCTCTCACGGGAGTTGTTCAGGAGGAAGTGACTGTAGTGAGGGATTATACGGATGTATTTCCAGAGGAGCTACCAGGCATGCCACCAGATAGAGACATTGAGTTTTTGATAGAGCTATTGCCAGGCACCAGACCAATATCGAAGAGACCATACCGAATGCCCGCAAATGATCTGGAAGAGATTCAGAAACAGATTAAGGAGTTATTGGAGAACGGTTACATTCGTCGAAGTTCGTCACCATGGGGAGCCCCACTGCTCTTGGTTGAGAAGAAAGATAAGTCTCTGAGAATGGTAGTTGATTACCGAGCATTGAATGAAGTGACGATCAAGAACAAGTACCCCCTGCCGATGATAAATGATTTGTTTGACCAGCTTCAAGGAGCTAAAGTATTTTCCAAGATCGATCTTCGATCAGGATACCACCAGCTGAAGATTAGATAACAGGATATACCTAAGACAGCCTTCACCACAAGGTACGGGCTATATGAGTACACAATTATGTCATTTGGATTGACTAACGCCCCCGACTACTTCATGAGTATGATGAATAAGGTGTTCATGGAGTTCTTGGATAAATTTGTCATGGTGTTCATTGATGACATTTTGGTATACTCGAAGAATGAAGAGGAACACATGGAGCATTTGCGTTTAGTTCTTGATAAGCTCAGGGAACATCAATTATATGCCAAGTTCAGCAAATGTGAGTTTTGGTTGAAGGAAGTTCGATTCCTTGGACATGTTATATCAGGAGAAGGCATAGCAGTAGACCCTACGAAGGTTCAGTCAGTCACTGATTGGTTGGCACCCAAGTTAGTTGGAGAGATCCGCGGTTTTCTTGGACTCGCAGTGTAACACCCAACATGCGGCTATATCTCCCACGTGTCGGAGCACGACTTAGACGCATAACCGCATAGTAGGCATGTCGCAAGAGGGGTAATCTTTACACATCCCATGTACTGAATAAGAAAGGGATAAAGAGTTGGCTTACAATCGCCACTTCACACAATACATAAATATAGCATTACATCATCCAGAATACAATCAAGGTCCGACTACGGAAGCAACATAAATAAAGACAACCCCAAATGCATAGAACCCCGATCGCCCCGACTGGGCTCCTCTACTGATGGTCCGGAAAGGAAACATAGTAACGTCCCAAATCCTCGTCGAACTCCCACTTGAGTTCGGCCGCGTCCCCTGCACTGGCATCATGGGCACCTGCATCTGGTTTTGGAAGTAATATATGAGTCATGGGGAATCAGCAATCTCACACCCTGGCAATCAAGACTATTTAAGCTTCTGGGTAGGAAAAGGTAGTGAGGTGGATCTGCAACAAGCACTAGCATATATGGTGGCTAACTTATGCAAATGAGAGCGAGAATAGAAGCAAAGCACAGTCGAGAAGCTATAAAGATCAAGAAGTGATCCTGAAACTACTTACGTTCAAGCATAACACGAGACCGTGTTCTCTTCCAGGACTCCGCCGAAAAGAGACCATCGCGGCTACACACGCGGTTGATTCATTTTATTTAGATTAAGTGTCAAGTTTCCTACAACCAGATATTAACAAATTCCCATCTGCCCATAACCGCGGGCACGGCTTTCAAAAGTTCAAAACCCTGCAGGGGTGTCCCAACTTAGCCCATCGCAAGCTCTCACGGTCAACGAAGGATATTCCTTCTCCCAGGAAGACCCGATCAGACTCTGAATCCCGGTTACAAGACATTTCGACAATGGTAAAACAAGACCAGCAAAACCGCCCGAATGTGCTGACTAATCCCTATAGGAGCTGCACGTATTTTGTTCTCAGGGCACACCGGAAGAACACTACGTACAACTAAAACCAAACCTCAAGTTTCCCCGAGGTGGCGCTGCAAGTGGCTCTGTTTTGGACCAACACTCAGAGGAGCACTGGCCCGGGGGTTTAAAATAAAGATGACACATGAGTCCACGGAACCCAAGGGAAAAAGGCTTAGGTGGCAAATGGTAAAACCAAGGTTGGGCCTTGCTGGAGGTATTTTATTTAAGGCGAACTGTCAAGGGGTTCCCATTATACCCCAACCGCGTAAGGAACGCAAAATCAAGTAACATAACACCGGTATGACGGAAACTAGGGCAGCAAGAGTGGAACAAAACACCAGGCATAAGGCCGAGCCTTCCACCCTTTACCAAGTATATAGGTGCATTAAATTAAAGAAGATATAATGATGTTATCCCAATGATAAACATGTTCCAACAAGGAACAAACTCCATCTTCACCTGCAACTAGCAACGCTATAAGAGGGGCTGAGCAAAGCGGTAACATAGCCAAACAACGGTTTGTTGGGAAATGTGGGTTAGAGGCTTGTCATGGAAATATGGGAGGCATGATATAGCAAGTGGTAGGTATCACGGTGTAGCAATAGAGCGATCAACTAGCAAGCAAAGATAGAAGTGATTTCGAGGGTATGGTCATCTTGCCTGCAAAGTTCTCCGAGTTGACGAAAGCTTGATCCTCATAAGCGTACTCAACGGGTTCCTCGATCATGTAATCGTCTCCTAGCTCTACTCAAAGCAAGAACACAAGCAAAGGAAATAACAATCAACCACGGTGCAATGCGCAAGCAACATGATGCAAAACATGGCATGATATGCGGGATGTGATATGCAATGCATATGCGAGCTCCGGAAGGAAAAGATTGAACCAGGACTCAACTTGGCAAACCAAGTGTGCCGCTGGAAAGATGAGTTGATTTTGCTCGAAATCGATATAAAGATCACCGGAAACGAATGCACGGTTTGCAAATGGCAAGCAAAACAAGAATGGCACAATTTTGGGAGTGACAGCACGATGCCATCTAGAATGCAACAAGAAAGTAAGCTACTGCACTCCAACATAGCAACAAAGCACATGGCAGTGATCTAGTCAAGATGCTTGACAAAAGATGAACACTGAGCTACGGCTAATTCACACAAGAGAAGGTTCAAATAGGCATGGAAAAAGTGCAAAAGATATCAGCATCACAGACTTTGTGAAAATAACAACATGCTAGGAATTAACTTCAGGAAGCAATGTTTAGAGAAACATATCATAGCAAGCAAAGGCATGGCATGAATCTACTCAAAGCATAGAACAAAAGTCCCATACTGACCATGAGCCAAAAAGGATCAGAAGATATGATGGCACCCATGTAAACATAGCAATTTTCGTTATGAGATTCAGACTTGGCAGAAAACTGGACATGGCAAAAAACAGAATTATGAAGGCCTCTTTGCGAGCCCGATTCACTCATCACAATGCATTGCATGATAAACTAAGCATACTACCAGCAAGAAGACATGCTCAAGAAGCTAACCATGGCAAGAACAATCTCATAGCATGCATGGATCAACTACAACAACCTTGGCAAAATTGATTAACACATAAACAATCTGCCAGGAACATTTTATAGCAAAAGTAGAGCAAGATTGAGTCATGCTAGGGAACTCCATAATTGCAAACAGGAGCATGGATGGATAGATCATGACCATATGACAAATTCATCCTTACTGAACATACTTATAAGAAGCATGGATCTCACTGTAGCAACATGAATACATGGCATAAAAATAACAGAAGAGCAAAGACTTTGCATGCATGTGCTAGTCACCACATTGATCACAAAAATACATGGCATACACCCATGTAAAGATGGAATGACATATCCCAAAACACATGTAGAGCTCATGCCCATATGCAGCACACAATAAATGTAGCAAAAATGACAAATGCTCCTAATCTGATAAGAATCAGAACCTAACATTTTATAGCACTCTTGCATCAACTATTTGGGCATAAAGATGGACCAAAACAAGCATGGCACAATGGAACAAAATGAAGAGCACATCCGAATGAACATTTTGATATATGACACGCCCAAAACGGAGCTACGGGCACAGAGTTATGGTGCAATAAACCTGAGCTGAAAAATGTTAGGGACTTAGGGAAAAACAGGGTCAACCTAGGTTTGACTGGATTTGGATCTGGCGCGCGAACCGGGGTTCACCGGGGCTCTCTCCGGAGTAGGCAGGGATGGCGGTCGTCGGAGTTGGACTTGCCGGATCCGGAGCTTGCGGACTAGGAGGGGGCCGGGCGGAGTAGGGGAAGAAGAGGGCGGAGGCGGTGCGGGGTCGGCAGGCACGGTCGACAGCGAGCTTGGAGCGGGACGGCGCCGGAGGAGGCGATGAAGGGCGACACCAGCGCGGTGGAGGAACAGCGCGGCGCGGCGCGGCATGTGCTCGGGGTCACGCGCAGGCGGCGGCGGATCGGGCTGGGATGGCCGTGGTCGGGCCCCGGCGGGCCCATGCGGTGGAGCGCAGCGAAGTGGGCACGCCACGTGGCGTTTTCGGGTTGGTGCGGGCGCGGTGGCGGACGCGTCCGGCGGCGCGGGAGGAGCGGGATTAGGGTTTTGTCCGGGAATGGAGGAGGAGGAGACGTTTTTATAGCTAGAGGGAGCTAGGAGATTCCAAATGGGGAGCGGTTTTCGGCCACGCGGTCATGATCGAACGGCTGAGAGGATGGAGGGATTTTGGACGGTTATTGGGCCACTTTGTAGGGGTGTTGGGTTGCAACACACGCGAGGCCTTTACGGTTCCCCGGTTAACCGTTGGAGTATCAACCGGACTCCAAATGGCACGAAACTTGACAAGCGGTCTACCGGTGGTATACCAAGGCCGCTTGCCAAATCTCGGTCCATTCCGAGAATGGTTAACACCCGCACACAAAAAGAGGCAAAAGGGGGCGCCGGAGGACATAGGAGTGTCTGATTGCAAAACGGACAACGGGGAAAATGCTTGGATGCATGAGATGAACACGCATGCAAATGCGATGCACATGATGGCATGATATGAAATGCATGACATGAGCAAAATGCAAAACAAAGACACGAACCCAACCAGGAATGAATCTCATAATTTAGCGCCGAAAACGGCAAAAGTCGGAGTACAAATATGGCAAGTTACATCCGGGGTGTTACAACACTCCACCACTACGAAAGGATCTCGTCCCGAGATATAGGACTGAAAGAACTCCGGATATTCGGAACGGAGGTGGTCCTCGCGTTCCTAGGTGGCTTCTCGGTCGGAATGGTGTGACCACTTCACTTTCAGGAATTTGATAGACTTGTTGCGAGTCTTGCGCTCAGTTTCTTCAAGAATAGCAACGGGATGCTCATGATAAGACATGTCTTCTTGGAGATCACTCTCTTCGAAGTTGATGGTGCGGTCAGGAGTCTTGAAACACTTGCGAAGCTGTGACACGTGAAATACGTCATGCATGTTTGCGAAGTTGGATGGAAGCTCAAGTTGATAGGTGAGGTCGCCTCTTTTGCCAATGATCTTGAAAGGACCCACGTATCTAGGGGCAAGCTTCCCTTTGATACCGAAGCAACGAGTACCTTTCATTGGAGAGACGCGGAGGTAGACATGGTCTCCGATCTCGAAAGCCAAGTCACGATGCTTGCTATCATAGTAACTCTTCCGACGCGATTGCGCGGCTTTGAGATTTTCAAGAATGACTTTGCACATTTCTTCAGCTTCTGTGATTAAGTAATTGCTAAGAAGTTGGCGTTCACCATTCTCTGACCAATTAAGAGGAGTACAACACTTTCTGCCATAGAGAATCTCGAATGGGGCCTTGCCCGAACTCGCTTGGAAGCTGTTGTTGTAGGAGAACTCGGCATATGGAAGACAATCTTCCCACTTCATACCAAAGGAAATGACACAAGCCCTGATCATGTCTTCAAGAATTTGATTTACTCACTCGACTTGTCCACTGGTTTAAGGATGGAAGGCTGTGTTGAACCGAATGTTGGTGCCCATGGCCTTCTGGAAGGAATCCTAGAACTTAGAAGTAAAGATGCTTCCACGATCTGAAGATATCAACTACGGAATGCCGTGCAAGGAGACAATCCTGGAGGTATATAGCTCTGCCAACTGAGCTGCTATGATAGATTCTTTGATAGGAAGAAAATGAGCCACTTTTGTAAGCTTGTCAATGACAACGAAGATAGCATCATTTCCACGTTTGGACTTGGCAAATCCAGTCACGAAGTCCATCTCAATATGGTCAAACTTCCATTCTGGAATAGCAAGAGGTTGGAGGAGACCAGCTGGTCGTTGGTGTTCTGCTTTCACTCTTCTGCAGACATCACATTCATTCACGAACTGAGCAATTTCTCGCTTCATTCGAGTCCACCAAAATGACTGCTTGAGGTCATTGTACATCTTTGTACTTCCAGGATGAATAGATAGGAGTGAATTGTGAGCCTCGTTCATAATGACTTTACGATGGTCACCTTTAGGAACAACAATGTTATCCTCGAAGAATAGAGTATCTTTGTCATCAAGGCGATAACACTTGTACTTGGGTTGGCTCTTGGCAATCCCATTCTTCACCTTCTTCACCATTGCATCAAGAAGTTGTGCCTCACGAATTTGATCTTCCAAAGTAGGAGATACTTGGAGGTTGGCAAGAAATCCTTGAGTAACAACTTGGAGATTAAGTTTGCGGAAATCTTCACAAAGGTCCGGTTGGAAGGGCTTGAGAATTAGACTATTGCAGTAAGCCTTCCTGCTCAACGCGTCTGCAATGACATTGGCCTTGCCTGGAGTATATTCAATACTCGGATTATACTCTTGAATCATTTAGACCCAACGTGTCTGCCTGAGGTCGAGGTTGGGCTGAGTGAAGATGTACTTGAGGCTCTTATGATCAGTGAAGATGTCCACTTTCCTTCCCAACAAGAGATGTCTCCATGTTAACAGAGCATGGACAACTGCCGCCAACTCAAGGTCATGAGTGGGGTAGTTCTTTTAGTTGGGCTTCAACTGGCAAGAGGTATAGGCCACAAATTTCTTCTCTTGCATTAACACGGCACCGAGACCTTGCAGGGAGGCATCACAGAAAACTTCGAATGGTTTGGATTCATTAGGAGGAGTCAGAATTGGAGCTGTGACTAGCTTCTCTTTTAGGGTGTTGAAAGCGATGTCACATTCAGGCGTCCAGACATACATCACATGCTTCTGGAGGAGGTTGGAAAGAGGCTTCTCGATCTTAGAGAAATTCTCAACGAATCTTCGATAATAGCTTGCAAGCCCAAGGAAACTGCGGAGCTGCTTCAAATTCTGAGGAGGTTCCCAATTCACGATTGCAGACACCTTCTTAGGATTAACAGCAATGCCCTTGGCGGAGATGATATGCCCAAGGTAGAGAACCTCATCGAGCCAAAACTCACACTTCGAAAACTTCGCATAAAACTGATGTTCTCTGAGTTTGTCGAGTACCAATCTCAAGTTCTTGGCATGATCCTCCTTGTTCTTGGAAAAGACCAAAATATCATCGAGATACACCAAGATGAAATCATTTGTGAAAGGGTTGAAGATGAAGTTCATCATGCGAGCGAACATTGGAGGAGCATTGACAAGGCCGAAAGACATGACAGTGTATTCATAAGAACCATAGCTTGTTCTGAATGCTGTCTTGGGGATATCTTGTTCATGAATGCGGATCTGATGATAACCCATACGGAGGTCAAGCTTGGAGAATACTTGGGCACCTTTGAGTTGCTCGAAAAGCTCATTGATGTTGGGAAGTGGATACTTGTTCTTTATGGTCTTCTTGTTCAATGGGCCGTAGTCGACACAAAGTCAGTCCGTGCCATCCTTCTTCTTGACAAAAAGAACACCACAACCCCATGGAGAAGAACTCAGTCGGATCAGACCCATACGCTCTTGTACATCGAGTTGTTTCTTCAACTCCTTTAACTCTTCTGGTCCAAGCTTGTAAGGACGTTTGCAAATAGGTTCCGTGCCAGGCTCAAGATCGATGACGAATTCAACTGGCTGGTGAGGAGGCATTCCTGGAAGCTCTTCTGGAAAGACGTCTTGATATTCACAAACGATTGGAATCTGAGAGATGGCATTCAACTCGCCCTTCTCATTAAGAGAAAACAGTCGAATGGTATCGTCACGAGTGGCATAGATGATCACATTCTTAGACGAGTGTGTTAATTGAATTTGCCTGGTAGCAGAATCAAGCTGAGCCTTGTGCTTAGAAAGCCAGTCCATGCCGAGAATTAGATCAATATCCGAGTCACCAAGAACAATAGGAGAAGACAGAAACTTGTAGTCACCCATCTTGATAGACACATCCGGGATGCAATTGTTAGATGTCATTTGCTTGCCCGCGGACACAATCTTCAACGGGAAAGGAATCTTTTCGGTCACAAACTCATGCTTGGCAACAAAAGGTGTTGAAATGAAAGAAAGCGATGCACCCGTATCAAACAATACTTTTGCAGGGAAAGAGATAACTGGAAGGTTACCCATGATTACTTCTTAAGAGTCCTCTGCCTGAGCTGCGTTCATCATGTTGACCTTTGCAAACTTGGGATTATGCTTGACCACTGCATTGCTTGCAGATCTCACAGGAGGAGGAGGCGGAAGGTGCCTTTGATTGAAGCATTTGTTCGCATAGTTCCCTTTCTGCTGACACTTGTTGCAAGTAACCTCTGAGAGCGGACGGTGATACGGAGCACTTGACCTTGGAGCATGAGACTGCACTTTGTTCTGATAGCCTGGGTTGGGTGGGTGGGAAGATCCATTGCCACCTTTACTCTTTTGCTGGTAAGGCTGACAGAATGGAGGAGGAGGAGGAAACCAGAACTTCTTTTGCTTAGCTGCCACTAGAGATGAAGAAGACGAAGGAGCTGCATCCCTGACTCTCTTCTTAGAAGCAACGCACTTGAGCTGAGCGGCCTCTTGCTTGAGTGCCATGTTGTAGAACTCATCATACTTGGTCGGCTCAAAAAGCACGAGAGCTAGTTGCTGATCTTCTCTGAGGCCACCTCTGAATTGATAAATCATGTTCTTCTCGTCAGGGATGTCTTGTTTAGCAAAGCAAGCGAGCCTCTGAAATAGGATGTGTATTGGTAAACAGACATATTTCCTTGCTTCAGATTGCGGAACTCCTCATGCTTACTCTCAGCAACACTTTGTGGAATGTAGTGAGCTTTGAAGTCTCGGCGGAAATCATCCCAGGTAATCACACGACCTCCTCTAGAATCTTTGTATTGTTGATACCACTCAGCAGCTTGGTCTTTGAGTTGGAACGAAGCAAACTTGACAAAGTCCTCAGGCCTAACATTACTACACTCAAAATGTTTGCAGATATCCATGAGCCAATCGTCAGCGTCTGTGGCCTCGACACAGTTATTGAAAGACTTTGGCTAGTTTGCAAGGAACTGGTTGAGGGTAGCAAACTGAGCTTGATTGTTGCCTTGGCCTTGATTTCCTTTGTTGCGCTCTTGCAAGAGTTGCAAAAGCATCTGCGTGTTGGCGTTGGTGGCGGCCATGACAGCTTGCCATGCCTTCGGAGGTTGAGGTGGTGGCGGAGGTTCCGGATTCTGACGCATTGGAGGAGCCATCCTGAAGAGGTTGACATCCGTTAACATCTTGAAAGACATATATTCAAGCTGAATCAATGGATCGAAATTGCAACATATAGCCTTAACATTCAAACAAGGGTGAATGAATGAATTCCAAAGTAAATCATCACACTTCCATAAATTGAGAAGCCACTTAGATAGAGATAGATGAATAAATCAACAAGGTACGGATATGAACAAATAATTGGTAAGGATTACCCAATCACAAACCAAATATCTGCGGAAAGAAATACTAGAGCTACAAGAATTCCCACCTATGAAACTCCCGGAACATTCTGGTTATGCAATCAGGTGTTGGGGATACAGGGGAAGCATAATATCTCACCCAAAACTAGCAAATCCTACATCCAGCTATATCCATCCTTCAACACATAACCAAGAAACCTTCGGAAATCATTTACCTAAACCTTCAAAAAGCATCCGTTATACGAGTTATGGCGATACCCCCGAACTCCCGCCCCAGTACTGGGTGGCGTCGAGGTTATCTCACCAACAACTGCATAAAAGGGACTTTCGATGTTGGCG
The DNA here is from genome assembly GCF_003073215.2 of Triticum urartu. NCBI lineage: Eukaryota > Viridiplantae > Streptophyta > Magnoliopsida > Poales > Poaceae > Triticum > Triticum urartu. Next base: position 311,957,731 of record NC_053022.1, on the reverse strand, counting down.
AACTCAGGTATTCCAGAACTGCAACGATAAAATTGTGACGACAACACCTCGGAGCTCAACTCCCCGAGACACTGCCACAACCCCTAAATGTCAGGAGGCATCAAGAACAATGTTCTCGTCATAAAACCATCGGAACGATTCCAACATACCAGCGTGAGCCTAAAAAAATTCGTGAAATTTGAGGAGAGAAGGGTCAAAACTCTATGTCAGGAGGCCTCACCAGAGCGACGAAGGGACTGAGGGGTAAAAAGAATCCTACTCTCCGATATATATAATCCTATAAGACTCAAAACATTTTTCTAGACTCAACAACGTCAGCGATTCGATCAAGCAGGAGGCTCCTAAGTCGGGGATGGCTCTGATTACCAACTTGTAACACCCACGATGCGGCTATATCTCCCACGTGTCGGAGCACGACTTAGAGGCATAACCGCATAGTAGGCATGTCGCAAGAGGGGTAATCTTTACACATCCCATGTACTGAATAAGAAAGGGATAAAGAGTTGGTTTACAATCGCCACTTCACACAATACATAAATATAGCATTACATCATCCAGAATACAATCAAGGTCCGACTACGGAAGCAACATAAATTAAAGACAACCCCAAATGTATAGATCCCCGATCGCCCCAACTGGGCTCCTCTACTGATCGTCCGGAAAGGAAACATAGTAACGTCCCAAATCCTCGTCGAACTCCCACTTGAGTTCGGACGCGTCCCCAGCACTGGCATCATCGGCACCTGCATCTGGTTTTGGAAGTAGTATGTGAGTCACGGGGGCTCAACAATCTCACACCCTCGCGATAAAGACTATTTAAGCTTATGGGTAGGAAAAGGTAGTGAGGTGGATCTGCAGCAAGCACTAGCATATATGGTGGCTAACTTACGCAAATGAGAGCAAGATGAGAAGCAAATCACGGTCGAGAAGCTATAAAGATCAAGAAGTGATCCTGAAACTACTTATGTTCAAGCAGAACACGAGACCGTGTTCTCTTCCCGGACTACGCCGAAAAGAGACCATCATGGCTACACATGCAGTTGATTCATTTTAATTAGATTAAGTGTCAAGTTTTCTACAACAGGATATTAAAAAATTCCCATCTGCCCATAACCGCGGGCACGGCTGTTGAAAGTTCAAAACCCCGCAGGGGTGTCCCAACTTAGCCCATCACAAGCTCTCACGGTCAACGAAGGGTCTTCCTTCTCCCAGGAAGAACCGATCAGACTCGGAATCCCGGTTACAAGACATTTCGACAATGGTAAAACAAGACCAGCAAAGCCGCCCGAATGTGCCGACAAATCCCGATAGGAGCTGCACATATCTCGTTCTCAGGGCACACCGGATGAACACTACGTAGAACTAAAACCCAACCTCAAGTTTCCCCGAGGTGGCGCTGCAAGTGGCTCTGTTTTGGACCAACACTCAGAGGAGCATTGGCTCGGGGGTTTAAAATAAAGATGACCCTTGAGTCCGCGGAACCCAAGGGAAAAAGGCTTAGGTGGCAAATGGTAAAACCAAGGTTGGGCCTTGCTGGAGGAGTTTTATTCAAGGCGAACTGTCATGGGGTTTCCATTATAACCCAACCGCGTAAGGAACGCAAAATCAAGGAACATAACACCGGTATGACGGAAACTAGGGCGGCAAGAGTTGAACAAAACACCAGGCATAAGGCCGAGCCTTCCACCCTTTACCAAGTATATAGGTGCATTAAAGTAAACAAGATATAATAATGTTATCCCAATGATAAACATGTTCCAACAAGGAACAAACTCCATCTTCACCCGCAACTAGCAACGCTATAAGAGGTGCTGAGCAATGTGGTAACATAGCCAAACAAAGGTTTGCTGGGAAAGGTGGGTTAGAGGCTTGTCATGGCAATATGGGAGGCATGATATAGCCAGTGGTAGGTATCACGGCGTAGCAACAGAGCGATCAACTAGCAAGCAAAGATAGAAGTGATTTCGAGGGTATGGTCATCTTGCTTGCAAAGTTCTCCGAGTTGACGAAAGCTTGATCCTCGTAAGCATACTCAACGGGTTCCTCGATCACGTAAACGTCTCCTGGCTCTACCCAAAGCAAGAACACAAGCAAAGTAAACAACAATCAACCACAGTGCAATGCGCAAGCAACATGATGCAAAACATGGCATGATATGCGGGATGTGATATGCAATGCATATGCAAGCTCCGGAAGGAAAAGATTGAACCAGGCCTCAACTTGGCAAACCAAGTGTGCCTCTGGAAAGATGAGTTGATTTCGGTCGAAATCAATATAAAGATCACCAGAAACGGATGCATGGTTTGCAAATGGGAAGCAAAACAAGAATGGCACAATTCTGCAATTAACAGCACGATGCCATCCAGAATGCAACAAGAAACTAAACTACTGCACTCCAACATAGAAACAAAGGAGATACGGCTAATTCATACAAGAGCAGGTTCAAACAAGCATGGCAAAAGTGCAAAAGATATCAACATCACAGACTTTGTGAAAATAACAACATGCCAGGAATTAACTTCAGGAACCAATGTTTAGAGCAAGATAACAACATCCTACAGGAACATATCATAGCAAACAAAGGCATGGCATGATCAAATCAAAGCATAGAACAAAAGTCCCTTACTAACCATGAGCCAAAAAGGATCAGAAGATATGATGGAACCCATGTAAACATAGCAAGTTTCGTTAACAGATTCAGACTTAGCAGAAAAGTGGACATGGCAAAAACAGAATTATGAAGGCCTCTTCACGAGCTCGATTCACTTATCACAAGGCATTGCATGATAAATTAAGCATACTACTAGCAAGAAGACATGCTCAAGAAGCTAACTATGGCAAGAACAATCTGATAGCATGCATGGATCAACTACAACAACCTTGGCAAAATTGATTAACACGTAAAGAATCTACCAGGAACATTTTATAGCAAAAGTAGAGCAAGATTGAGTCATTCTAGGGCACTCCATATGTCAAAATCATCCTTACTGAACATACTCAAAAGAAGCATGAATCTCACTGTCGCAACATGAATACATGACATAAAAATAACAGCAGAGCAAAGACTTGGTGAAATTCCAAGTCTCTGAAATCAGCAATATTACGAGAGCTACTTTGTATGCATGTGCTAGTCACCACATTGATCACAAAAATATATGGCATACACCTTTGTAAAGATGGCATGACATAGCCCAAAACACATGTAGAGATCATGCCCATATGCAGCACACAATAAATGTAGCAAAAATGATAAATGCTCCTAATCTAATAAGAATCAGAACCTAGCATTTTATAGCACTCTTGCATCAAATATTTTGGCATCGAGATGGACTCAAACAGGCATGGCACAATGAAACAAAATGAAGAGCACATCCTATTGAACATTTTTATATATGGCACGTCCAAAACGAAGCTACGGGCACAGAGTTATGGTAATGAACCTGAGCTGGAAAATGTTAGGGACTTAGGGAAAAACGGGGTCAACCTAGGTTTGACTGGATCTGGATTTGGCGCGCAAACCGAGGTTCACGGGGGCTCTCGCCGGAGTAGGCAGGGATGATGGTCGTCGGAGTTGGACTTGCCGGATCCGGAGCTTGCAGACGAGGAGGGGGCCGGCCGAAGTCGGGGAAGAAGAGGGCGGAGGCGGCGCAGGGTCGGCAGGTGTGGTCGACGGCGAGCTTGGAGCGGGACGGCGCCGGAGGAGGCGATGAAGGGCGGTGCCGGCGCGGTGGAGGAACAGGGCGGTGTGATGTGGCAGGCGCTCGGGGTCCCGCGCGGGCGGCGACGGATCGTGCCGGGAGAGCCGCGGTCAGGCCCCGGTGGGCCCACGCGGTGGAGCGTGGCGAAGTGGGCGCGGCGCTGCATGGCGTTTTCCGGTTGGTGAGGGCGCGGTGGCGGACGCGTCCGGTGGACGCGAACGTGTCCGGCCGCGCGGGAGGAGCGGGGCTAGGGTTTCGTCCGGGAACTGAGGAGGAGGAGATGTTTTTATAGCTAGAGGGAGCTAGGAGAGTCCAAATGTGGAGCGGTTTTCGGCCACGTGATCGTGATCGAACGACCGAGTGGATGGAGGGGTTTTGGATGGGTTATTGGGCCACTTTGTAGGGGTGTTGGGCTGCAACACACGCGAGGCCTTTACGGTTCCCCGGTTAACCGTTGGAGTATCAAACGGACTCCAAATGGCACGGAACTTGACTGGCGGTCTACATGTGGTATACCAAGGTCGTTTCGCAAATCTCGGTCCATTCCGAGAATGTTTAACACCCGCACACGAAATATGAAATGCATGACATGATATGAAATGAAATGCATGACATGAGCAAAGTGCAAAACAAAGACAAGAACCCAACCAGGAACGAATCTCATAACTTAGCGCCGAAAATGGCAAAATTCGGAGTACAAATATGGCAAGTTGCATCCGGGGTGTTACACACGGGATATTATCGGAGATTCATAGAGAATTTCTCTAAGATTGCGAATCCTATTAGGACACCAAGTTCAAATGGGCAGATAAATGCAAGGCAAGTTTTTAGGAGCTGAAGAAATGTTTGGTTACAGCCCTAGTGCTGATTCTGCCGGATATATGCAAGGATTTCCAAGTGTATTGCGACACATCTTGCTTAGGACTTGGAGGCGTACTTATGCAAGACAGAAGAGTTTTTTCATATGCCTCATGTCATCTTAAACCGCGTGAGTTGAATTATGCCACACATGATTTGGAGTTAGCAGCAGTAGTGCATGCGCTCAAAACCTGAAGACATTTTCTTATTGGAAATCATTGTGACGTGTACATGGATCATAAGAGTTTGAGGTACATTTTCACACAGAAGGAGTTGAATCTCAGTCAAAGGAGATGGTTGGAGTTTATAAAGGATTATGATATGAAGTTGCACTATCGTCCAGGCAAGGCCAATGTCGTAGCAGATGCTTTGAGCCGAAAGAGTTACGCCAATACCCTTGTAAGCGGAGGATTGCCAAAGTAGTTAGCTGAGGATCTCAGGGAGCTACGTTTGTAGATAGTCCCTAGAGGTTTTGTTGCAGCTTTAGAAATCCAGTCGACATTATTGGGAAAGATTCAAGAAGCTTAGAAGGATGATAAGGAAATTGCTGACATAAAGGAGAAAATGAGCAAAGGAAAAGCCAAGGGTTTTCGTGAGGATGAGCACGACACCTTGTGGTTTGAGGACCGTGTTTATGTTCCCAATAATACAGAGATCAGGAAGTTGATGCTTCAGGAAGCTCATGACTCGCCATATTTGATACACCCCGGAACCACCAAGATGTATTTCCATTTGAAGGAGCGTTTCTGGTGCACTGGTATGAAGAAGGATATTGCCGAGTATGTAGTCGTATGTGATGTATGTTAGAGAGTGAAGGCAGAACATCAGAAGCCAGTAGGATTACTGCAGCCTATGCCGATACCCGAATGGAATTGGGACAAGCTTGGCATGGATTTCAACACCGGATTACCCAGGACCCGATCGGGATATGATTCTATTTGGGTAGTAGTGGATCGTTTGACCAAAGTGGCTCACTTTATCCTAGTGAAAACAACATATACAAGTGCAAAGTTGGCCAAGATATATATGACCAGGATCGTATGTCTGCATGGAGTTCCGAGTATGATCATATCAGATAGAGGAACACAGTTTACTTCAAACTTTTGGCACCAGCTGCACCAGTCTTTGGGCACTAGGATAGAGTTCAGTACAACCTTTCATCCGCAGACAGATGGACAGACCAAGAGAGTCAATCAGATTTTGGAGGACATGTATAGAGCTTGTGTGCTAGATTATGGATCTAGTTGGGATGATTACTTTCCCTACACAGAGTTCTCTTACAACAACAGTTATCAAGCGAGTCTGAAGATGGCACCTTTCGAAGCTTTGTATGGAAGAAGGTGCAGAACACCGTTGATGTGGGATGAAGTTGGAGACCGCCAATTGTTTGGACCATATTTGATCAAAGAGTCTGAAGAGAAGGTTAATTTGATTGGAGATAGAATGAAGGTAGCTCAGTCCAGACAGAAGAGTTATGCAGACTCAAAACACAAGGAGGTAGTCCATGAAATCAGAGACACAACCTATCTTCATGTGTCACCTCTGCGATGAGTTAAACATTTTGGAGTCAAGGGAAAGTTAGCCCCGAGATTCGTAGGACCATACCGAGTTTTGGAACGTATGGGAGAGGTGGCCTACAAGTTGGAGTTACCCGAAGGACTGTCAGGAGTTCATGATGTGTTTCATATTTCCCAGTTCAAGAAGTGCCATGCTGATGTAGCACCCTAGATGTAAAACTTCCATAATTGGAGATGTACCTAGCCTTGTCATGTTCAACACCAAGTGTTTTTCCTCTTTGTGGGTTTTATTTTGGGTTTTCCTTGTTTCCCTTTTTGCATTGTCTTGTCATTACTTGGCATCTTGCATTTGCTCTTTCATGTTATTTTCGTCTGGTGCAACATGTTCCTTGCCATGTTGTTGTGCATTGTATTAGTCATGCATGTTGCCTTGTGGCATGCCCATGTGTGTCTCTTGCATCATCTCTTCCCCTTCCTTCCTTTCCCCATTTTTTTGCAAGTGACATTTTTTTCCTGCCTCCATAAATGTTCAACTTTGCCTCAATATTCTATCACCATGTCCTAAACCTCTCTGCCAAGTTTCATCCCATTTGGGTTTGTTTTGGTTAGGTTCAAAAATGCCTCAAGTTTGAATAATTTTTCTACCTCTAAAGATGTCTAGGACAATTATTTCAAATACTACACAAATTCAGGATCATGAGAATATTGTTATATTTTTCAAACTCATTTCCTATTCCCTTGTGCTTTTCCTTTTGTTTTCTGTCTGAAGAAAATGGAAAAGAAGCAGAGCAGACCACCACCAACAACACCCAACTGGGCCTCGGCCTCCCAGGCCGGCCCAGCTAGCACCCCGCGCCAGCAGGCCCCGCGTGCCAGTTAGCCCGCTCGCTCACCCACTCCTTGCTTTTTTTGACCCCCGCGCGCACCCCCGCTAGTCCCTCTCCATATGGCCGTCCTGGGCCTACTCGTCAGCGCCAACCCTATTCCCCGCACCCACCTTTCCCTCTCCTCTAACCGTCACCATGGGGACCACGAGCCCGAGAGTGCGTGAGCTCGTGCAGCTCACCCTAGCCCCTTTTAAGCCCCCACTCCTTGTCCCCAGCTTCTCCTAGGGTTGCCCTCGTCCGCTGCCGCCGTCGCCTGGCAGGTTTAGCCACCAGATCGATCACGCCATCGCTGTCCCGAACGCATCCGGTAGTGCATCCTCGTCATTGGCGTGCTCTCCGTCGACCTCTACCACGCCTAGCATGTCCCTCTTCTTCCCGGTCATTGGCTACGTCCCCGTTGTCGGTGTCAAAACCGACGAATCTCGGGTAGGGGGTCCCGAACTGTGCTTCTAGGATCAATGGTAACAGGAGACGGGGGACACGATGTTTACCCAGGTTCGGGCCCTCTCTATGGAGGTAAAACCCTACGTCCTGCTTGATTGATATTGATGAATATGAGTGTTACAAGAGTTGATCTACAACGAGATCGTAATGGCTAAACCCTAGAAGTCTAGCCTATGAGGGTATGGTAATGAGTATATCTGATGTCCTTTCCGGACTACCCCCATCGGTTTATATAGACACCGAGGGGATCTAGGGTTTACATGGAGTCGGTTACATAAGAAGGAATCTTCGGTCGCCAAGCTTGCCTTCCACGCCAAGTAGAGTCCAATCCGGACACGGTGAAGTCTTCGGCCTTCATGTCTTCACAGCCCATCAGTCTGGCCCATAGGTAACAGGCCGGACACCCGAGGACCCCTTAGTCCAGGACTCCTTCAGTAGCCCCTGAACCTGGCTTCAATGACGAGGAGTCCGGCGCGCAGATTTGTCTTCGGCATTGCAAGCTGGGTTCCCTCCTTCCGAACTCCAGAATAGTCTTCGGACGAAGTAAATATATCAACGAGCTGTGGGGCCCCAAGTGGGCAGCCACACCTGCGTTCCGACCCGGCCCTCCAACTCAGCTCGCTTGATGGGTCAATAAGGGATTGGACTGGAGATCCGTCGATGAAGTGCAGAACCTGCAAAGTCGCATCTGAAGCCTTACCGAGAAGGGCATCGATCTTGTCGGATTTTGGGTTCCGGCAGACCCTTGAGGTTCGAACACTGGGGTGCGCGTGGAGATTTCGCCTCCTGCCTACCTGCACTCCTCCGCCTCACTAGGATCTAAACTAAGGAAAGAACAACACAAGAGACACAGGGTTTATACTGGTTCGGGCCACCGTTGTGGTGTAATACCCTACTCAAGTGTGTGGTGTGGTGGATTGCCTCTTGGGCTGATGATGATGAACAATACAAGGAAGAACAGCCTCGCGGGGGTCTGTTCTTGGCTGGGAGATGAACTACTGGGAGGAGCTCAGTCACCCTTCTCTCTCTCTCACTCTACCTGATCTTCTCTATCCTTCGGTCCCTCACTTTTCTTCGGATCTCTCCGCCCCCTTTGCTCTGTGGGTGGCTGGTCCTATTTATAGAGGCCCTGGTCCTCTTCCCAAATATCGAGCGGGAAGGGAGCCAACAATGGCGGGCTAATTTGAAGGGGGACAGCTAGTATCAGCTATCCTGACAAAAGTAGTCTTCGCCTGCGCAAAGCTCTGGTGATGACGCCGTCTTGGGCTCCACGGTGACCTCCGTCTCGTAGTCCTTCTGGTCTTTGTCTTGTTGCACTGAAATGGCAACCTTTGCCTGATGCCTCGGTACTCCGCGGCTGCGCTGGCCCCCTTTGCACCAAAGAGGAAGGGAGGACACTGCGCGGGCTGGCACCCGCCTGGCACCCCCGGTCATCATGGCTTGCGTCACGGGCACCTCATCAGGTACCCCGCCTTGATCTCTCTGCCTCCTCGTGAGCCAGCCTGACGAGGCCGCGCCTGAGGAAGCTCCGCGTCGTCCGCCTCGCGAGGCTTGGCCCCTCGCGAGGGTCTTGGGTTTGTGTTGGTGAAGATGGGCCGCGCTGGGTCCCCCTTTGAGCCACGCCGCAGGCCGCAGGCAGGAAAGTCTGGGGACCCCCGTTCCCAGAACACCGACAGTAGCCCCCGGGCCCAAGGCACGCCCAGACTTGGCCGTGCAGGGAGGCGGAAGGACAAGAGCGAAGCGCCGCGGGCCCTTACAGCCTGCGGCCTTGGGCGCCGCGTGGCGGTTGATTGGACGTGGGAGCCTCCACTTCCCCGTGGCGCATCGGCAACCGCACGGACTGGAAAAGTCCTTGCATGCAGAGTGGGTCATGATTACCTGTAATCATGGAGGTCGGCGGTTGGCCTTCGCTGGCCATAGGTACGGAACAGCGCGCTCCCTTCCATTCCATCCCTCTTGCTTCTCCTTCTTCCCGATCCTTGCTCCGTCTTGCTGCGATCGCTCCGATCCGCCGGTTCTCGACCGTAGAGAAGGGAAAAGCTCCCCGAGAGGAACCAGACCCACTCCCGCCAAAGAAACGGCTCGTCCCCCGTGGCCCGGACGAAGGGGCCTTTTCAGGTGGTGTCGAGGCCTTGGTGCGAGCGGGCGCCGCCGGGGTTCCCGCTGCCATTGTACGCCCACGTCGAGGGCCCTGAAGGAGCCGATGCTGACCGCCTCGGGCGGCGCCGCCGTCGGTGCCGACGGGTCACGAAGGTGCGGGTCGTCCCCCCTGGGGTCCACACCGAGGGCTCCTCCCAAGAGTTCGTGCTCCATGTCGCCATTCCTCTTCAGTCTTGGGTCCGCCTTCCTCCCTTCTTCGCCTCCATCATCCCGCAGGGGGAGCCCCTGGAGCTCTGGCTGCAACACGCCGGCTGCAGCACCCTCACGACCGAGGCAGAGGTCGCGGTCGTTGCCCCGGGCGAGGTCTTCATGACTCGGGGCTGGAGAGAGATCGCCCGGGTTTGCAGGGTAAGGGGCATCTTCGTGGTCCACTTGGATTACGACGGTGCTTCGGTGATGCTCTTCAAGGTCTTCGATGCGAGCGGGCGCCGGCTGGAGTGCTGCCCCGGGGAAGGTGGCCAGGACCCTGCCGCGACGAGGACTGGGCCCGCCAACCGCTCCCTTGGCGGCTCCTCAGGCGGTGGAGGCGTCGGAGGTTCCAGCGACTCCGGCGAGCTCTTCGCGACTCCGGAGACGAGCGACGACAGCTACGAGCCCCCGAGCCGCCGCCGCTCCTGGAGCAGGGCGGGCTTGTCAGGCCACCGCCGACTCTGATCTGGATGGGGTTGGCATCGGTGCTTGATGGCCCACTGTTGATGATGGCATCTTTTGCAGGATCGTGCGTAGTTTGTGTCCCTTTAGGATCTGTTCCCTGCGAGGAATCAAAAACGTGTCCCGTGGGGGCTTGTAAGGTGCCTGTGATCTGTTTTGTTAATATAACCCTTGTCATAGAATTGCGCGAGTTGCTCATTCCGTCTTAGCTCAGTCCTCCCTTTCGAACCTCACGAGGGCTTGGTGCTCTGCGCCGACAGGTCCCAGTCCCAAGGCGGCTTCAGCCATCGCTGGTATGCCAGGTCGCGATGCCGTGGTCAAGGCCAGGAGGTGAGCGACCCGGAGTCCGGTAAGAGCCCCTGAGTCGCGATGCTCAGGAGGTCCCCTTTGGCTCCCAAGCACCCATCGTTTGGTGAGAAAGGAGAGTGGCGTCGCTAACATGGGATAGCATTAGGTGCGGGGATGGTGCCACGGCAGCTGGCGCTTCCGGGTGATGACTTATCTCGAGGATCAGGGGCCGCTCTCTGGTGTGTCGCCGGGTCCGTGCATCGGCAGGCACGAGGTTGCCCGGTGAGGTCCTCGTGTGTCTCTCCCCTCTCGCCTTTGCTCCCCTTTCTGCTTTACATCCTCGGGTCCCGGCCCTCGAGCGAGTCTCAGCCGTCGCTGGTATGCCGGGTCGCGATGCCGTGGTCAAGGCCAGAGGGTGAGGGCTGGAGAGCCAGGAGGAGCCCTGAGTCGCGATGCTCAGGCACCCCCCCTTTAACGTGCAAGCGGTTCGTGCGGACGAGAGCGATGGAGACACCGCAAGGGCCTCGCCTGACGTAGCTCCTTCAGGAGGTCCTGCAGGTCCATCATAGAAAAAACAAGGGGTTGCCATGACAATTGATAGTCAGCCGTTGGTTGCTTCCGAGGGGTAGTGAGGCACTAAAGGCTTGACGAGGTGACGCTATGCGGGGCTGCCGTGGCCAGAGCTCAGCCATCCAGGTTTGTCGGTGTTGCAGGGACGGACCCATGCGCAAGCGTCGTGCCGTTTGGGAGCAGCTCCGTTAGTTGGCGTCAGCTGAGCAGGCAACTAGGTAAAACACATTAGCCGCGAAGGAGTGGATTCGTTCAAATAGATGCTGGGAATGCAGACATCACTGGGTCAGGCCCGAGCGACTTGGGGATCATGCCGCCCTAGGGGCGCCCCCAACAAGGTAAGCTAACAACATGGAATAAAAAAAGGGATACACGTCGCAGGGACGGACCCACGCGGCCTGGGAATAATGCAGCCCTGGGGGGCGCTCCCAGCTAGAAATAAAACTCGAAAGATGTCACCTGATGATGTTGAGGACGAAGGAGCATTGATATAGCAGGCTCGGTGGGCTGCGGGAGCCGATCCTCACGAGCCCCCAGGCCCAGGGGCCTCGGCAGGCTCCGTAGGCGCTGGCGGCTCCTCGCGGGCTATCTCCATCCCGGCCAGGGCTGCGGAACGCCTGGACTCTCGTGCCCCCGTGATGCCCCTCATGAGGCGCTGGTGCGTGTCAGCCGCGTTCGGCAAGCCATGAGGCATGCGAACGTAGCTGTGGGGTGGGCCTCCGCAGCGCCCCACTCGCGAGGGCCAGAGGCGCTCCAGAGAAGCGACTCGGCTGAGCCCTGGTATGTCGATGCAGACGCGCAGCCCACCATCCTCGCCTGGATGGGGAGCCACTGCTGGTAGGCGGCGGCCGCCTTTCATGACTCTTGACTCCTGTAGCGCCTGAATGGCCTTGCTGACGAACTCCTGAGGGTCTGGGTCTCCTTGGCTTGCTCCTTCTTGAGGGAAACGTGCTTTGAAACACGCCTCCATGTGGTGCCCAAGCGCCTCCCTCGTGACCCTAGCTAGGTCGGTGGCCCTCCAGGGGAGAGCCCCCAAGCCCTGCCTGAGGAGGGCGCCGGGCGCACTTCCCTATGCGATGGACGGAGGTTCCCCCTGGGCAGGCGCGGGCCCAGAGGGGCCTGCCTCCTGAGTGGTCAGGCCGTACGATGTCTTCTTCTTCTTAGGGGTGGTCTCGGGAGGCCTCCTGCTTCCACGATCCGGGTCTTCCAGTGACGCGGCCTGAAAAGCTCGTTCCAGGGAACACACCGCGTCTTCCTCTTCACATGGCACCGTGATGACTCCGCCGCTTCTTGGCATCTTGAGGACGTTGTAGCCGTGGTGAGTTACGGCCATGAACTTGGCCAACGCTGGGTACCCAAGGATGGCGTTGTACGGCAGGCGAATGTGAGCGACGTCGAAGTCGATGAGCTCGGTGCGGTAGTTGTCGCGTGCCCCAAAGGTGACAGGGAGGCGGACCTGCCCAATCGGGACCATGGAGCCGTCGGTGATACTAGAGAAAGGCTTGGTTGGCTGAAGCTGGCTATAGGGCACTTGGAGGTTGTTGAATGTCTCCTCGGACAGGACGTTGAGCCCTGCCCCGCCATCGATGAGGGTCTTGGTGACCACCACGTTGCTGATGATCGGGGAGCAAAGCATCGGGAGAACTACGGCTGTAGCCGCACACTTGAGCTGGTCTGCTGAGCTGAATGTGATGGCGCACGCTGACCACCTGATAGGGCGCGTGGCTTCGAGCCTGGGGAGGACTGCGTTCACTTTGCAGGCGTACTGCTTGAAGATGCGCTGAGAGGCTGGGGCTTGTGCCCCGCCCAGGATGCAGGCGATCGCGTGCGGCTCCTGGAAGCCCCCAGCCCCCTCGTCCTGGTGGCAGTCCTCGTTTCTCCTTGGCTATGGCGGCAGCGGTGGGAGGCCTGTGTTGCCTTGCGGGCGATCCTCGCGAGGCTGATCCCTCCAGTCTCCCTCGCGAGGCTGATCCCTCCAGCCTCCCTCGCGAGGCGAGTCTTGCCAGCGATCCTCGCGAGGTTGATCGCGCCACCCTTGGCGCGGGCCACGGTCTTCCCAGCGTCTTGCGTTCCATCCTCCTCCTCGGCCGTAGCCCCGGTCACTGCGGTCAGGGCGACGGCCGATCCTTCCTTCTCGCATGGCTCGGAGCTCTTGACATTCGTTGGTGTTGTGGGTGTGGAGGTCGTGGAACACACAGTACCGGCTGCCCTTGGAAGGTTCGGGCTGATCTCTGCCCCGCTTGGTGTCTGGTTCTGCTGTGAGCACGGCGGCCCCCTTGCGCTTCACATCCTTGGCCTTCTTCTCTTCTGGGTCTGCGGCAGGTAGCTCGAGGAGGGAGAGACGCCCTTCCTCGGCCCTGGCGCACTTGGTTGCCAGGTTGAACAGTTCCAAGGAAGTGCACAGGTCTTCATGCATCGCCAGCTCCTCCTTCATCTTGACGTCGCGCACGCCGTCGGAGAAGGCCGAGATGATGGCCTCCTCAGTCACCTTGGGAATCTTGAGGCGCGTGTTGTTGAAGCACTGTATGTACTTCTGCAGGGTCTCTCCGGGCTGTTGCTTGATGCGGCGCATGTCGCTCACAGCGGGTGGCCGGTCGTGAGTGCCTTGGAAGTTGGCGATGAAGCGGGTGCGCATCTCGTCCCAGGAGGACATTGTCCCTGGAGCCAGGTTCAGGAGCCGGGTGTGGTCCCCGTCCTTGTGTGCCATGGGGAACCAGTTCGCCATGACCTTCTCGTCTCCGTTGGCAGCTTCGATGCCCATCTCGTAGAGCTGGAGGAGCTCGCGAGGAGGCAAGTCTGGCTTGAACTTGCCAGGCCACGCGATGTTGCGTAGCTCAGCGGTGAAGCCGCGGCAGCCTGCTGTGGCCATGGGAGGCCTTGGATGACGGGGAACTTGGTCTTGCATGTCCCCACGCGCTGCAGCTGGGAGCAGGGCGGGGCCTTGACAAGCGGGAGCAGGAGCATGGTCGCGACGTGCTGGAGCAGAGAGCGCCCGGGCAGCTTCTTGCGGGCGAGGGACTTCTTGACAACTCTGCTCTTGCTGCGCTGGCGCCTGACGGAGCGGGTTCTGCCCAGGGGCCAAGCGCCTTGGAGCCATGGCGCCTTCCTGAGGAGGAGGCGGTCGGGGCGCCGCCGGAGCTTCATTGCCCGCGCGGGGCGGGGTGCGGTGCAGCGGAACGGACGGCGCAGGAGAGCCCCCCGCAGCATGTACGAGCTCGGCGACGCGGTCGAGCCATTCTTCATAGACGTCGTCGACGAGACGGTAGCGCAGGAGCTCGTTCGCCGCGATGAGTGCAGCCCGAGCCTCAATGGGCGCGCGGAGCACGCGGGACGAAGAACCAGCTGGGGTGAGCGAGGGAGTTGCGGTGCGGCCGTCTTGCCACACGGACGGATGCTGGGACGATGCTTGCTGCTCATCCCCCGCCGGGCCGGTGGCAGCGTTGACGGCAGGTGACGGGAAACGGCAAGGACGCCCGCCGACAGGGGCCGTCTGGGCGACGCGGGAAGCGAGCGCGGCCCGTCGCTCGGCGTGGGCCCGACGAGCGTCAGACATGGGCTTGATGGTCGGAGGAGAACGGGGTGGCAGACCCTTGAGGTTCGAACACTTGGGTGCGCGTGGAGATTTCGCCTCCTGCCTACCTGCACTCCTCCGCCTCACTAGGATCTAAACTAAGGAAAGAACAACACAAGAGACACAGGGTTTATACTGGTTCGGGCCACCGTTGTGGTGTAATACCCTACTCCAGTGTGTGGTGTGGTGGATTGCCTCTTGGGCTGATGATGATGAACAATACAAGGAAGAACAGCCTCGCGGGGGTCTGTTCTTGGCTGGGTGTTGAACTGCTGGGAGGAGCTCAGTCACCCTTCTCTCCCTCTTTCTCTACCTGATCTTCTCTATCCTTCGGTCCCTCACTTTTCTTCGGATATCTCCTCCCCCTTTGCTCTGTGGGTGGATGGTACTATTTATAGAGGCCCTGGTCCTCTTCCCAAATATCGAGCGGGAAGGGAGCCAACAATGGTGGGCTAATTTGAAGAGGGACAGCTAGTATTAGCTATCCTGACAAAATTAGTCTTCGCCTGCGCAAAGCTCTGGTGATGACGCCGTCTTGGGCTCCACGGTGACCTCCATCTCTTAGTCCTTCTGGTCTTGGTCTCGTTGCACCGAAATAGCAACCTTTGCCTGATGCCTCGGTACTCCGCGGCTGCGCTGGCCCCCTTTGCACCAAAGAGGAAGGGAGGACACTGCGCGGGCTGGCACCCGCCTGGCACCCTCGGTCGTCATGGCTTGCGTCACAGGCACCTCGTGAGGTACCCCGCCTTGATCTCTCCACCTCCTCGTGAGCCAGCCTGACGAGGCCGCACCTGAGGAAGCTCCGCGTCGTCCGCCCCGTGAGGCTTGGCCCCTCATGAGGGTCTTGGGTTTGTGTTGGTGAAGATGGGCCGCGCTGGGCCCCCCTTTGAGCCACGCCGCAGGCCGCAGTCAGGCAAGTCTGGGGACCCCCGTTCCCAGAACGCCGACAGATCTTGTGATTGTTGTCCAAGTAATGTTGGTCTGCCGGATCCTGCCATGTCAGCGGCGGCCTCTTCGCATGTGGGAGTTTAACCCAGAATGGCGGCGGACCCTGCAGCACTTCTTTAGCACTACGCATGAAGGAATGTGGAAATTGTATTTTGGGGAACGAGGGAAATGGCCGGACACTACCGAAGATGTTGGCCTTGACTGCAACCGTCCAGCTACTTCGGTAAGTACTCAAGCACCTTTCATTCGAGCATCTTTTAACGAGATATTGAACAACCCGTCCCTGTTCAGGAGTGGATAAAGAATGCGGTGCTAATCTGGTGTCCGGCGCCTCTTCCCGAAGACCCTGCGACTGCCCTACTGACGAGAATGATGATTCTGGCACCGTACCGAGTGGCTGCGTTCGGGGAAACCGAAATCCTTTTACCCAAGGGAAAGGGTGCAGAGGGAGTCCTCCATGGCAAGAAAAGGGCTGCTTCCGAAGATCAGGAGGGGAAGCCTTCCAAGAGAGGAAAAAAGCCATCGTCGAGCAGCTTGGGCCGGGCGAGTGAGGTTGCCGTAGAGCTTGATGACGAGGACGAACCTCAAGGCAAACCGTAAGTGAAGCTCGGGCACTTTGAACGTACCTCATTCTTTTCCCACTAGTGAAGTGATCGTATGTTCATCCATGCAGGTTAACGCCTATTGTTTCTCAATCGCCCTCCTCCTCGGGAGATCTTCTTCCGGAGATGATGGAGAGTGACACACCTCCTCCGGCCTCATCGCCCAACAGAGGATATGATACCGAGGTATCGTCCCGAAGGGCGCCCGAAGGCGGTGCCTCCGTCACTCGAGGTTCCAGGATCGAGACTGGCGTCCCCGAACCATCCGGTTTACAGCCGGAGACGGTTCTGGAGGCAAGCAAGCTAGTTCCTTCACAGGAATGCCATACTCGGGCGGTGGTTTTCAAAGACCCAGGAGCGCCGGAAATGCTAACGGACATGCTACGACGAGCGTCCATTTCAGAAGAACACCATTCCTTGATGCTTACGGTGGTTGAAAGGGTTCTATCCGGGAAGAGTGGATTGAACGAGGACTTCAAGAGCCTTCCAAGAGGTTTTGAGGTTTGTGATGTAGCTTTGTCAATTGAATTTCATTGACAGAATGCACCTGTTGTATATGTAGTAGCCCCTGAGACTCGGATTGTCTTCCGAAGGGAGCGATCGGAGGATCAAAGAGATATGCTCAGGCATTAACCTTGGTTTAATTTGAAATACAGGCTGCTTCCCCTCCTGTGGCCGCCCGGAATACGGAAGTGGCCGAACTACAGGGAAAGCTGGATATTGCGGAGGATGACGTTGCGTTGATCAACAAGCATCTTGATGACTCACAAGGTTTGTATTTCGAGCATTCTTTACACCAATGTGCTTGACGCAGGAAAGAGCTTTATATGAAATGTGCATGAAATGCAGATGGTGATGCCGCCGTGGAGGCTATTCGGGCGGAGCTAATCCTGGCCAAGGAGCGGGCCCAGTTTAGTGATGCTGCTGCTGAAGGAGCATCGGTTGAACTGCAGGCTAAACAAGTTGTGCGATGCCAGGGCGAGGAGAAGGTATCCACGATGACACTCGCTTTGGAGAATGCTACTGGCCGCTGCGAATTTCTTGAGAGGGAGAATAAAGCCTTAACGGCTGAACTGGACAAGGCCGGACAAGAGCCAAGAGAAGTGCGATCAGATTCCAAAGCACTCCATGAGGAGGTTCGGCAGGCGAAAGAGATATTGGCTGGAAAGCCTTTTCTGCTGTAGAATAAGTTCGGTGACCCGGACTATGCTCAGTTGAACCAAGTGTGGAGTTCTTCAGACGAGTATTTGGACTTGCCGAAGAGTTCTTCCGATGCAGCGCGGTATTACCAAGCGCAAGCTGGATATGCAACGGAGAAGCTTTTTTGGTCACAGTTTGGTGTGTTAAAGCGCCCGTTGTTGCTCAATGAAGAGATGTCCCCATGGGCCAAACTTCATAGGGTATCTGGTGCTGCCATAAAGGATGTCATAGTCAGGCTATGGCCGACCGAGCCTGCGCCGAATAGCTATTTTGGTTTGGTGCAGAAGCTTGTCGATGTAGTGCCGCGCATCGATGCTGTGAAGCGATCGGCGTGCATCGAAGGTGCACGGATGGCCCTTGCCCGAGTCAAGACATTGTGGGGGAATATGAAGGCCATCGATGTCGCGACGAAGGGTCCGCCCAAAGGCGAGGACCGTCCGCAACCGGAGCATTATTTTGAAGACGTCCTGGAGTCCGCCCGCTTTATTGAGGGCCAATGCTCGAAGAACATAATGTTTGAGTGAGGTGTATGATGATTGTGAAAGACAACTTTATAGTTAATCTATTTATGTTTTGCTCGAAAAGCTTGAATTCCTCCTGTGCGGTTGTTTTAATATAATCTGAAAGTTTTCCAGTCGCCAGCTTTAGCCCCCTCGTAGGAAGTACGGGGTTGTTCGGAAAAGCATTTAATCACTCTTTATCGAACATCTTGGTCCATGACGGAGGTGATAATGCGGCGAACCAGGCAATTGGACTATAAGGCATTAACACTTTCACTTAACCATAGGAGTTTTATGGTGGGGCTATGACATAGCCCCTGGTGTGTATGCGGCGTGTGGTGCCTTACATATCTGATCTGAAAAAGATCCCTCGTATTACATGGAGAATCACTAAAGATTCCAATAAGTCGTCAAGTGGTTGACCAGCTCTCGCCGCATCATGACAGTCAGTTTTCGGCTTTCTCTACTAAGGTGCTAATCCGGTCTAGGCCAGGGCACAATCGCAATAGTTCTCCCTTTACTACCCTAGCCGATAGAGCGGAACATAGGGTAGCAAACACAGGAGCCGGGCAACCCAACTATTGACCCAAGACAATGATTTGGAGTTGATGCATATAAGGCCAAACTTGCGACGCCGAAGTATGCTATAGAGTTGTTCGGACTTTTATTGGCAACTCATACGTTCCCATGCCGAGCCCCTAGCGGGGTGTGCCAAGGTGCATCTGCAAAGCAGCCGTTGAGTCCGTACCTTATTGTTGAAAGGGTATGAGAGTTAGGCTCGAGTGAGGCTTACTGAGAACAGAGCGATGTGCCAATGATAAATTTAGGTATATATATATAAAAGAGAAACCGCGGACCCGGCTATTTGACATGCTCGTGGTCGGGATCAGAGGAAAAGAGGCATAGTACAGGCTCGAAGTAAAGAGTGCGGTCTACAAAAGGTAATTTTGGACCTCCTGTCGCACGTCTGCGTAACCCATCCTCGGGGAATGGGATCCTGAACGGAAGTAACCCCTTAGGTGAGTGTATGGATCCAAACTCTGATAGAGTCCACTGTAGATGCTTTCCAGTTGGTCACCTGTTCTTTGAACATGATACAGAAAAAATGGGAAAAACATATAAAAAACCTTACGGGAATGCTTGTAGGGTTGTCCGTGTTGTGCTTCCGCCGATACCCATGGTATCTTGAGTGCGTAGTGATGTGCGCGTGGTGCAAATTTCGCTAGTACTGTAGGTGGGCTGTGGGAGCCAAACTACAATTTGCGTTCCGGGAGAGGTCGAACGTCGGAGGGGAACTTTTTCTGGCCCCTGGTGTTCTGCTGGCGAGCCGATCCGTCGTCTTTGTCACCCGGTGGCCTCCTCCCCTGTGATCAGTGTTAAGCTTGCCTGCCTGCTTGAAGACCCAACAGTTACGGTTGGTATGATTAGCTGGCCTATCAGGGAGACCGTGAATCTGACAAGGTTGGTCAAATATCCTGTCAAGGGTGGATGGTCCATCCTGGTTTGCCTTTAGTGGCTTCTTCCATTGACCAGGCTTCGGATTGTGAAATCCGGCATTCACCGCTGTGTCGCGTATGTTGTTATGTTCAGTTTTGTCATGGCTTGCCGTTGCCATCTCGGATTTCGGAATTGCCCGGGCCGCTGGCGTCATTGCTTTTATGAGAAAGCCAATTGTCTTCTCCCATGCAGAAGCGGTTCATTAGAGCGGTGAGGGCTGTCATGGATTTGGGTCCCTCCTGGCCGAGGTGACGCGCGAGCCATTCACCCCGGACACTATGTTTGAAGGCCGTGAGTGCTTCTGCATCCGGACAGTCGACAATTTGGTTCTTTTTGACTAAGAACCTGGTCCAGAGCTCCCTAGCTGACTCGCCCGGCTCCTGGACAATGTGACTTAAGTCATCGGCGCATAATGGCCGGATATATTTTCCGTGGAAGTTGTCTCGAAAGGCGGCTTCCAAATCTTCCTAGCTGCCAATAGAATTTTCTGGCAAACTGTTTAGCCAGTACCGAGCTGGCCCTTTAAGCTTGAGAGGTAGGTATCTAGTGGCATGGAGGTCGTCTCCGTGGGCCATGTGAATATGGAGGAGGTAATCCTCAATCCACACCACGTGGTCTGTTGTCCCATCGTATGATTCGATGTTAATGGGTTTAAACCTGTCTGGAAATTCGTGTTCCATTACTTCGTCCGTGAATCAGAGGGGGTGTGCAGCTCCTCTATGTTGGGCCACACTATGAAGTACCTCCGGCGGGCTCCGTTTATGGTGCTCGGACCGGGCATGGTCAGCTCTGTAGTGTCCGGATAGGCGACCATCGTCGTCGGTCGGGGTATATCTTCGTGATCTGTACATCGATCTTGTGCGTCCTGCTCTACCCTCCGTGCCTGATGGGTTGGTATGGTGCTTTGCTTGGGCTGCTGCTTTGTCTGGACCGAACTGTGATTGGCCCGCCCCATTATTCGATGGTGGTATGGGCTCCATCGCCCTGCCATCGTATTGAGGGAGCCACCTACACTTGGGGTGGCTTTTGTCTGGGCTGCTAAGGCTGTATTCTTCGGCGGCCAAGACCTCAGTCCATCTATCATTGAGCCAGTCTTGGCTTGCTTGAAGCTGCAGCTACTTCTTTCTTAAGCTCCTTGCAGTGGCTATGAGCCGGCATTTAAAGCGCTCCTGCTCGAGAGGTTCCTTTGGCGCGGTAAAATCTTCGTTGCTGAGGATCTCCTCCTCCTCGGAGAGGGGGAGATAGTTGCTGTCCTTTGAGTCCCCACATGTCGCCTGTTCGTCAGGTCTGTCTTGCCCGTCTTCCCGTTCCTCCTGCTCGGATTCTACCTCAACAGGGTCTTTGTTGTCCGGAGTATCATCTTCTCTGGTGCTGGCAGTGTCTTCTCTTGGGCAATGAGGCCCAGAGCGCCAACGTCCGGGCTGTGTACCAGGCAGTTTATCCTCGACCGGATTCTCCTTCTCATCGTCGAGAGCACTGTAAGGTGTGTCTATCATACACACATCATACCAGGAAGTGCATGTCCCATGCCTAGCGGGTAGTAAGATCTGGCCTTGCCCCTCATCGTTGTCCATACCATCGATGTCTTCGGCGCGGGGATCGGGTGTGTTGTTTACATCTTTAACAGTGGCCATGAAGTGGGTGGCGGGCGGGAAGCAAAATTCTTCGTTGTCCACCGTAAGTTCGAACTGAACATAGTTCGGAGAAGGGTCACGCGCCAGGGATAGGTTTTTTAGCGAATTTAGTATGTCGCCCATGGGCGAGTGTTGGAAGACATCTGCAGCGCTGAACTTGAAGATTGATAACCGATCGAGTTCAGCGTACGCAGGCTCGTAGGGTTCGGAGCTCGACATCAGAGACGAGTCCGAGGTTCCGTTGATGCAGATACCGTACGAAGTGGAATCCGCGTGTGGCTCCAGCGCCACGGAGTCCGTGGTCCCCGTGATGGGGTTGACTTCCCATCTTCGGAAAACTTGAACTTCTACGGATTTGGGGCCGGAGCTGCTACGGGAGTTATCTCCTGGATGCGACCTGATGATAGGTTTAGGCCATGTTCATCGGGGCGATGGGGAGCGGTTGTCGTGGTCCCGAATCCGTCGAAGATCAAGTCTCCATGGATGTTCGCAACATAGTTCAAGCTCCCGAATCTGACCTGATGGCCAGGGGCGTAGCTGTCGATCTGCTCCAGCTGGCCAAGCGAGTTGGCCCGTAGTACGAAGCCGCCAAATACGAAGATCTGTCCGGGGAGGAAGGTTTCTCCCTGGACATCGTCTTTACTGACGATCGAAGGGGCCATCGAGCCCTTTGCTGACGGCACAGTGGAACTCTCAATGAAAGCACCAATGTCGGTGTCAAAACCGGCGTATCTCGGGTAGGGGGTCCCTAACTGTGCGTCTAGGATCGATGGTAACACAAGACGGGGGACACGATGTTTACCCAAGTTCGGGCCCTCTCTATGGAGGTAAAACCCTACGTCCTGCTTGATTGATATTGATGAATATGAGTGTTACAAGAGTTGATCTACCACGAGATCGTAATGGCGAAACCCTAGAAGTCTAGCCTATGAGGGTATGGTAATGAGTAGATTGATGTCCTTTCCGGACTACCCCCGTCGGTTTATATAGACAGCGAGGAGATCTAGCATTTACATGGAGTCGGTTACATAAGAAGGAATCTTCGGTCGCCAAGCTTGCCTTCCACGCCAAGTAGAGTCCAATCCGGACACGGTGTAGTCTTTGGCCTTCATGTCTTCACAGCCCATCAGTCCGGCCCATAGGTAACAGGCCGGACGCCCGAGGACCCCTTAGTCCAGGACTCCCTCACCCATCATCGACTACGTGGAGCTGGAGCCAATGCAGCGACCTCTTCTTCCTCGACTTTGACTCCGGCCACCGAACCTGCTCGATCGTCGCTGTCGACGTCTCCGTCCACCTCTTGGCCAGCCGAGTGCACCCACGTGCTCGTGGTGAGCTTGCGCTCCTCCCCATCCTCCCCCCTCGTTTATACGATCCGTCGCCGTTAGCTGCTCGCGCCCGATCGCGCCATCGCCGTACCACGCGCAAACGAGTGCTTCGAGCACCCTTCGTCGTTTTTGCCATGCCTAGGAGGTTCGTAGCACCACGCGCATTCGAGTCGAGCACTTGGTCGCCCATTTAGCCCCTCGCCTCGCCACATTCATCCTTGACATTGCCGCCTCGGTAGATCGCCGCCGGCGTCGCTTCCCTCGACGCCCGGTGCACCTAGCAGCACCCACAGGTGCGAGATCCTCCCGCGATCATTTTGCGCCCCTCCATCGCACCAAAGGGTCACCGGAGCAACTCCGGCGAGGCGCCGCCGTCCTCTGTCCACCGCCGACGCCCGCCTCTATTTTTCCCATGTTCCGCCGTGTCTGTGTCACTGCTATGTGGGCCCTCGCGGGACCCACCTGTCACCTCCTAGGGGACCAGGTCCCACCTGTCATCCCCTCTTCTTTTTTCTTTTTTTTGTTTGTTTTATTTCCAGCGCTTTTTGTTTCTGGAAAGGGCCCAGATACCAAATACGGAAAGTCTATTTCGGGATACTTCCCTTTAGGGAAGATGCCATTTCTATTTCATGCCAGTTTAGGTAGGTTACATCTTAGAGCATTTGTGGGAATTTTTGTACAGTAACCCCCACATATTATATATGTTTTGGGGGTAGAAAAATCCCACCAATCCAGTGATGGCATTAGTTTCTGCAATTCAGCAAGTTCATGAACATGGCATTTTACATCATGATGCTATTTTGTCATTTTTGTGTGATTTATTTCAATCATGATTTGTAGGTGTTTGGCACATGGTTAGCTTCATTTTCATGCCTACTACATGCTAGTATTTATTCCATGTCTTTTAGTGCCCTGTGATGAGTGGAACAAGCATGCCAAGTTGCAATCATAATCTGTTTTGCCATACTCTGTTTTTTTGCTAAGTCTGAACTGTTAATGAAACTTGTTATGTTTACATGGGTGCCATCATATCTTCTGTGCCTTTTTAGCTCATGTTCATTAAGGGCTTTTCATCCATGCATTTAGTAGAATCATGCCATGACTTTATTTGGTATGATATGCTCCTGTAACATGTTATTTGCTACCTCTAAACATTGCTTCCTGATGCTGTTTTGCCATATTAGTATTTTCACCAAGTCTTTGGAACTGATATCTTTTGCACTTTTGCCATGCTTGTTTGAACCTATTCTAGTGTGATTTACCCATAGCTCAGTGTTCATGTTTTTTGAAGCATCTCTTGTACATCACTGCCATATGCTTAGTTGCTATGTTGGAGTGCAGTAGCTTAGTGTCTTGTTGCATTCTAGATGGCATCGTGCTGTTAATCGCAGAATTGTGTCATTATTGTTTTGCTTGCCATTTGCAAACCATGCATCCGTTTCCGGTGATCTTTATATCGATTTCGACTGAAATCATCTCATCTTTCCAGAGGCATACTTGGTTTGCCAAGTTGATGCCTTGATTTTTGTTTCTCTTCCGGAGCACGCATATGCATTGCATATCATGTCTTGCATATCATGCCATGTATTGCATCATGTTGCTTGTGCATTGCACCGTGATTGATTGTTGGTCTTTGCTTGTGTTCTTGCCTTGGATAGAGCCGGCACTACTAGGAAAGGGGCTAAAGATGAAATTGACACTAATGGTGCACCAGAGAAGTGGTGCGCCACTACTATATACTAATGGCGCACCATGTGGAGATGCACCATTAGTGTGGAAGACACTAATGGCGCACCAGGCACACGGTGCACCACTAGTAACAAAATGTTTTTTTTCATTTTTTCAAACATACTAATGGCGCATCCGGGCAGAGTGCGCCATTAGTAGTTAGAACTACTAATGGCGCACCAGCCATAGAGTGCTCCACTTCTGTATTTTTTTTTACTTTTTTGCAAAACTACTAATGGCATGTCTGTGTGGTGCGCCATTAGTATGTTGGGTTACTAATGGCGCATGGCTGTGTGGTGCGCCATTAGTAACCTGGGACCAGCTAGATATTTTTGGACAGCCACACCTACGCACTCACTTTCCCCACTTCATTCCCCCCACCTCCTTTTCTAAGCTTGTCGGCTGCCTCCTCCTCCTCACCTCATTTGCACCATAGATTCATCAAAATTAAGTGTTGAAATTACCTTTTTTGATAGGTAAGAAAGGGGAAAGCTATCTTCATGTTGTAGATCTACTTTTTTCTCCCTAGCTCGCTCCAACAACGTGCACATGCACCTTTTGTGGCCTAGCTAGATCTATGTATGTTTGTGGTGTTGCATATGTTTGTGGTGTTGCATATATGTTTGTGTTTGCAGGTACCGGTATTTGAAATGTGATAGTTGCCAATATTTTGCCAGAATGTTGATTCATTTCCGTTTGGGTGAGAATTTTCGCACTATGCATTCTTTTTGGTCCTATTTTTAGGGAAAGTCATGCCAAATTTTTTCTTGGTTCTAAAATATCATTTTGCTCTACTCCGCAGGCGACCATGGTCCGCACGATGACCGAAGGCATCGTGAATAGGTTTTTGAGCTCCGCGAAGGCCGAGATGCTTCAAAAGAATGAGACGGAGATAAGATGTCCGTGTCAAAGATGCAAGCTGAAGAGCCTTATTGCGGACCCGGATTCCGGGCAGGTGCGGGACCACCTGCTCTTGCGTGGTTTCATGGATGGCTATCGGTGGCAAGGTGATGAAGAAGACTATGAAGTCGTCCATGGGGGCCGGGCAAGAAATGAGGAAGGGAAGCAAGACAACCACCGCGGCTCGGGCGGGCGAGAAGACGAAGAATCTCCAGGACATGATCACGACGGTGATGCTGTACACAGTCATCATGTAGAAGATGCCGGACATGATGATGAGGAAGATGCCAGAGAAGACGAAGGGCATGATCATGAAGATCTAGATGCCGGAGGAGCAGACGATGATGGACCATCGATGGGCTGGGTGCAGGACCCTCATATTCAAGAGCTGCTTCTCAAGAAGACGGATAACGCAAGAGCTGCCGCCCGAGAGAAAGCCAAGCTGGATCAACTGGAGATAGACGCGGTTACTCCATTGTATGAAGGATGCAGAACCGAGGATACCCGCTTGAAAGTAACGCTCATGGCTTTGGAGATGAAGGTAAAACACAAAATGACCGACGCATGCTTCGACGAGAACATGTCATTCTGGCACGAACGTCTTCCCAAGGGGAACAAGTGTCCGACCAGTTTTGAGGAGGCAAAGAAAGTCGTGTGTCCTCTGGATTTACCGCACATGAAATACCATGTGTGCATGAAGAATTGCATCATTTATCGGGGCGAGCACGCGGAGTCTACCATATGTCCGGTGTGCGGCGTCACTCGATACAAGAAGAGGAAGAAGGCTCCTCAAAAAGTGGTGTGGTACTTTCCGATCACTCCTTGTCTGCAGCGGTATTTCGCGGACCCTAAGGTAGCAAAGCTCCTGCGTTGGCACGCGGATAGGGAGGAGAAGAAGCGAGAAGATGACACAAATGATCCAGAGATAAATAAAAAAACAAGATGCTGAGTCACCGTAAGGATGGGAGCCAGTGGCAAGCGTTGAACTTCGAACACCCAGAATTTGGGAAGGATACAAGGAACATTGTGCTGGGCGCGAGCACCGATGGAGTCAATCCGTTTGGCAGCCAGAGAAGCGCACATAGCACCTGGCCTGTGTTTGTGTGGATGTACAACCTTCCCCCCTGGTTGTGCATGAAGAGGAAGTACATTCACATGAGTATGCTAATTGAAGGGCCGAAACATCCAGGGAATGACATCAATCTGTATCTAGGGCTGCTGAAAGAGGAGCTAGACATGTTGTGGAAAACGCCAGCTAATACGTGGGACGCCGCAGAGAAAGAATATTTCCCTATGAGAGCCGCACTGCTCACGACGGTGCACGACTATCTCGGTTACGGATATATCGCGGGGCAGGTGGTCCACGGATTTTCTGGATGCGTCAGGTGCATGGATGACATAATGTATCGCCAGCTAGATAGAGATCCCGGGTCTTCGAAAACCGTGTTCATGGGACATCGAAGGTGGCTTCGCGATGATGACCCATGGAGGAAACGCAAGGATCTGTTCGATGGTGAAACCGAACTCGGAAGACGCCCGCGTACGAGGAGCGGCGAGGAAATAGAAGGGCTGTTGTAAAATTGGAAAGAAGCGAAAGGCACTAGAGCCGCTGCTGAAGGAATGTAAAACGAGGTCTGTTTTCTGGGACTTGCCGTACTGGAAGATCCACCGTGTGCCTCACAGCCTTGATGCCATGCATATCACGAAGAACGTGTGCGAGAGTCTGCTTGGTACCCTGCTCAACATGCCAGAGAGGACCAAAGATGGGCCGAAAGCAAGGGCAGACTTGAAATCAATGGGCATCAGGCAGGAGCTTCACGCTAATGATGATGATGATGATGAGGCGAAGCAGGAAACAAAAAGTTGTCGCAAAGGCAAAAAGGCCAAGAATACCAGAAATGACTACCCTCCCGCGTGCTTCACTCTAAGTCAGGAGGAGATCGAGCAGTTTTTCACCTGCCTCGTAGGAGTAAAACTTCCTTACGGTTACGCGGGGAAGATAAGCAGATACCTAGACCCAGCGAAGTAGAAGTTCAGCGGGATGAAGTCTCACGACTGTCACGTGCTAATGACGCAGATACTTGCAGTTGCAATCCGTGGGATCATGGACGCGCACGTCCGTGAAACGCTATTTGGCCTATGCAACTTTTTCGACGTCATCTCTCGGAAGTCGGTTGGCGTGAGACAACTCAGAAGGCTACAGGAAGAGATCGTGGTGATACTATGCGAGCTTGAGATGTACTTCCCGCCTGCATTCTTTGACGTTATGGTGCATCTGCTGGTCCATATCATGGAGGATATCATCCAACTCGGGCCTGCGTTCCTGCACAGCATGATGCCGTTCGAAAGGATGAATGGTGTCATCAAAGGATACGTTCGCAACATGTCACGTCCAGAGGGAAGTATAGCCAGGGGCTTTCTGACCGAAGAGTGCGTCTCCTACTGCACGAATTATCTAGGCATCGAGAACGCCGTTAGTCTGCCCGTCAACAGGCACCTCGACAGGCTCGCTGGATGGGGTCACCATCAGGGTCACCGCGAAATGCATGTCGACTTCGAGGGTCGACTCGCCAACTTTGAAAGAGCAAACCTAGTCGCGCTACAACACATAGACGTGGTCGATCCTTGGGTGGTAGAGCACAAAACCTTTATTGAGAAGACGTAGAATGACCGAGGACAACAGAGGACGGACGGAGATAGCACAACTCATGTTTCACGCGTTGGTTCAAGCAGAAGCTTCTGTCGTACCCTTTACATGAGGATTCTTCCGCGGAAGAACAACTCATATTCGCCTTGTCACAGGGCGCCGAGTACAACCTGATGACCTATGAGGCGTACGGTATCAATGGCTACACATTATACATCGAGGAAAAGGACATGAAGAGCGATGGTTATCAGAACTCCGGGGTAACGATGGAATCCTACACCGGTAACAACAAGGACAGATACTACGGAAGGATCGAGGAGATCTCGGAGCTGAGCTATGCTGGAGAGAAGGTGCCGATGTTCCGTGTCAGAAGGGCCAAGAGCGTCCTAAAAGAACACCAGTATATCACCACCATGGTTATACCCAAAGCCAAATCCAAGACCGTGGGCGCAAACGTCACCGCGAAAAATGAGCCATGGGTACTGGCTTCCCAAGTGGACCAATGCTTCTTCCCAAGTGGACTAATGGCGCACCTCTGCCTGGTGCGCCATTGCTATGTAAAAAAAGATTACTAATGGCGCACCGACCGCGGGTGCGACATTAGTAAGATTCCCCCCTAGCTAATTCCCTCCCTCTCGCCAGATCCCCTTCGTCCCTCTCCCTCGCCAGATCCTCTTCCCCCCGCTGCCCCGACCCACGCTGCCGCCGCCCCCGCGCCTCCGTCTCTGTCGCCGCCCCCACTCAGCCCCTGCCCTGCCCCCCATCGCCGTCCGCTCCCGATCCACCCCCCCCCTCCCCCTCACCCCACCCACCCCCCCCCCCTCGCCTTCCCAGCCCTCGAAACCCTGGAAACCCGTGACGCTCCACCGTGCCTTCTCTGCTCGAGCTCCACCGTGCGAGGTGACAGGCAAGGCGGCGGGCAGAATCTGCTTCAACACCGGGCCGGCGAGCCGCGGAACCAGGGCGCGACAGCGCTCGACCCCTCCACCCCCTCCACCACTTCTTCCTCGGGTCGCCGCTGTCTTCCTCAACTCCGGCCACCTCTGTTGCTACTAAGCTATCGCAGGGCCTCCTTGCGCCTCCCCGGTGAGCTCCGCCTCCTCTCCCCTCTTCCTTCTCGCAAACACTCTGTTTTTCCAGCAAATCGGCGATGGACAGAAGCAGCGGTGGTGCCGGAGTTGAGTTCAGTTAGTAGAACTAGCCCTAGTTCCTTCCGTGATCCTGTAGGCCGAGAGGTGGGTCTCTGGTGAAGCTGGAATTGCAGAAGCTTTCACCCGAGTTAGCCTGAATGTGATGTGGTCGATGTTGAGATGTCTCCTCTATGTAGTCTGTAGGTTGTTCTACTTTTAGGTACCGTGGGCTGTGAAGTGAACTTGCCGGGTTTAACCATCTGACCTCTTATGTATATATTAGTATCTAAGATCAGCAGACATTAGTCAATTTGTGCGCCTGGTTTGTGACTTGTGGAGTTGGCCCGGTTAATGCTTTGCTCTGTGATGCAAGATGTTAGGCTCTGGCACTTTATAGAGTTTCTTTGTGAAATCCCTAACTGTGGGTCTTGCTAGTGATCTAATTGTGATAATCCTGCTCACATCCCCACTTGCAGTAGAGGCGGGCAATGCCTCTATATGCTTTGTTTTACTGCCTAGCTAGAGCACAAACCTAGCCCCAGTTGTGTATTCCCAATTGCTAGTGGTCTAACTGATGTTTCCCTAGTTGGGTGAGACTGACTTGGCTCTTTCTTGGAGGAGAAAAATCAAACAAGTGTTGTCAGTTTTTGTTTGAACTTCAAAGAGTGTTGTGACTTGGCTCTTAATCAAAAGAGTGTTGTCAATTTTTGTTTGAACTTTGTTTGACTGGAGGAAATTACTCTTAAATGCTAGTCCTATTCTGGTGGAGATTTTTCTTGTCCTGAGTTACACTGAAGATATTTTCTGATAATATTATAAAAACTGCCTGGTGTGTGTTCAACTTGTATCTTCTAGCTTAAGTTTAACTTGTCCTGAGTTACACTCAAGTTATAATGTGTTTAACTTGTAGCTTCTAGCTTAAGTGAGTAGCCAGTACTGTAGTCAGTAGCTTAAATTGTTTAAGTACTGATGCCTAAAATGATGTATCATGTATCTTTAGCATGATCTGTTTCAGATAATAAATGATGCTTGAAATGAATTCTTGTGTAAGTGAAGGCTTGCTATGTTGTTGCAGCCAGCTATTTTCTATTTCCTCATTTGGATTACTCAGTTATTTAGTTTATTATTACTTGGGAAAAGTACTGTGAGAAAAAAATGATTATCTACATTGCATTGTTAAATGTTGTACTTGGGCACAATACCTTTTCATCCATCATTTACACTGTGAATCCAATACCAGTTACCCATGCTGATTATTTCACTTCAAACAGGCCACCTAGTGGCACAAAGCTCCATCAGAAACCGAATCAAAGATGGCCATGCCATGCTTGGCAGTAGCAGAAGTGACATGGAGCAGTGTAGTGGCATGGCCATTGACCTGTGGCTGGCATCTAGACACCACACACATACATACAGAGGCACATTGACTATTACTATGGCAAGTACTGTGTCAAGTACTCCATGTGTTTTTGTTGGCAGTTTATCATGAAATTGCAAGTACCCTGAGAGGCCCTTGAGTTTGCCGAAATGTCGATTAACTTCCGTTCCGGCAAATTCGGGTACTCCATATGTCCTATTTTCAGCAAAGGTCATGCTGAAATTTTTCGTGAATTTTAGCATGACTTTGCTAAAAATAGGACATATGGGGTACTTGCGACTAATGCATGGGCCGGGGTATCTTAGTACTTAGTTAAGTAGGATCAACTGCCCCGCCATTCTTACTACATTAAACCATAGGTGGCAATAGAGCCAAGTGATTAGGCCCAACTTAGAATTCTCCTTAGCATCGATAAACCCTAGATAATAAACCCAACATAGGTGGCAATAGAGCCAAGTGATTAGTGCCAAGTGATTAGGCCCAACCTAGGGTGCCTTGGCTTAGGCTTTTAGGGTGCCTCGGCGTCGACAAACCCTAAATGATAAAAGCTTAGCTTTTAGGATGCCTCGGTGTCGACAAACCCTAAATGATGAGACCATGATCTTGTTCCTTGACAATAACCAACTTTTTGACCAAACTTTTTTCCTATTTAGAGCGAAACATGGCCCACAACGATGAGGCCGGCGGTTCGGGCGGCAAGCAATTCCGGGAGCTGTCCCAGGAGTTGGAGGAAGAACCTCACCGCTATGAGGACGCCGCGGAAGACACTGATCCTGACTACACAACCCCTAGTGGCGTCGGGGATGACACCACTGATGATGGCGCCGCAGATGCCACCACTGATGATGGCAGCGCACGCACAGATGGCAGCCAACCGAAGAGGCAACGGAAGGACCGGCGCCCGAACGTGCTCGGCACTGTCAGGGAGGAATTTACTGAAGTGAACTCCGACGGGCATCCGACGGCGCCCAAACACGTTGTCAAGGGGTACTCGGTTCAGCTCGTGTGCATTCTCCGGAGCACTGCCTCGATCAACACCGAGAACCTAAGGCATAAGGACTGAGGGAATTTGCGCAGCCTCCTCTTCACGAAGTTGCACGAACGATACAAGTTCCCCGCTGAGTTCGCAAACACACGCCTCTCGGGGAATAAAGTGAACGGTGTCGCCCTCACGAGGATCAGCACGGCCATGTCTACTTGGAAAAGCACGGTGAAGGCAATGATTGACAAAGGTGATAGTTATGAGAAGATCAAGGGGAAATATCCTTTGATTAGTGAAGATGACTACAAGGAGTTCAAGATCAAGTGCAAGAGCCTCGCAACCTCCGAATCAAGTCAGTGGGGGAAAGAAATGTGGCAGTTGAACATAGGGGTCCACCAACTCGGTCCCGGTGGTTACAGAGTGGCGGAGCCTATATGGGACAAGGAGGACGCGGAGCGTGTTGAGCAAGGCCTACCGCCCTGCTTCGAGAAATACCATGACAAGCAGACCAGGAACTTTCTCAGGGCCCGGTACAAGGAGGACCCGATAACAAAGGAGCTTACCACAGATCCGAAGACCAAGGCGCTTGAGCTTGTTCTGGTATGGAATACACCCCGCATAATTAGCTCCATATGGTTGCATTCTAATTAATCCCCAATATTTCTAAATGGTTCACGTTCCTTCCGTAGGACAAAGAAAGCAGTAGTGCGGGGTCTTCTCAGAGCTCCCCTTTCGACACCCCTTTGAATAGGGCATTGAACGTAATGAAAAACAAGGATAAGCTCAGTAAGCCAACATCAGCTGGTCGTGTGGCCGACAAAGGCTTGTCCACAAAATGGTCGTCATACTATACCGCTGGTGGGCGAAAGGAGAAAAAGACCAGCTCGGAAAGCCAGTCGCGCGAGGTTGAAGCACTCAAGGCGCAAGTGGCGCGGATTCTGGAGATGGTCCAAGAGCAAGTGCAACAACAACTGGGATCGACACTCACCGGCATTATGCCTACCTTGATTGATGGGATAACGACGTGGATTGTCGGTGGACAACAGGGGCCGCCCCCAATTCCCAGCTTCACGGCCAGCAACTCGCACAACGCGCAGGCGCCGCCATTGGTGTCTCCGGTGGCGGCGGTATTGGTCTCTCCGACGCCGGCATTGGAGCTTAATGCACCCGGGTGTACGCCGGCCGGCACCTCGCCAGCAAGCGGCCCCTCCGTCAGTTGGACGCCCACCGTTGGCTGTGCGTCAACATTAGCCGAGCTCGACGGCATCACGGTAACTAAGCCTCTCGGCCGAGGACTTCATCTCCTTGCCTTTGACTAGGCATCCCTGACGCCCTACATGTTTTCGCAGGGCACCGCCGACGTTCCTTGCACTCTCCTGCACTTTGTGGGGCGCGAGTTGGTCGATGTCACCAAGGGCAGAATCGTTCAACCGGGCAACCCCGTGTTCCACGGTAATCCGATGCCACCCACAATGTATAGGGTTGAAGTGGTTCGGGTGTTGCCAGGCTGCGACGAGCTGTTACCTCCGATTCGACCCACTAGGGCCGACGAAGAAGATGAGATGACCCTCAACGCTTGCGTAAGTTGGCCCCTGCTTTGGCCAAAGAGCCAGATTCGTTTGGGGGCAGGGGACACCACCCCACAGACAAGACCGCCAGTCGTGCTGGCGCCAAGCCACGGCAAGAATGCCGCAACGCTACCGGACATGCCGAACATCCCTATGGCACAGGATCCGGACATGCATATGGCACAAGATCCGGACGATGACGACAACGGTACATTTACCAACGTCGATAGTACTTTGCCGAACATGGGTACGATGACGAGTTATGCGGGCCTCCTTCTCAAGAACACAACCAAGACGACCGTGATCTAGTTGGTACGTCAGAGAAACCCAGTTGCAATAGGCGTCGTCTGGCGTTCAGTTCTCAGGAGACGCCTCCAGCTGCCGCCTTCACCAAGCCTCAGATAGCTGAGGTGCTAAAATATTATCAGCCCCAACATGCTCAAGAAGGCGGTCTTTGAGCAGAACTCGGTCCCATTACAACAGATCAAGAAGAAGAGCCGGAAATGGCAGACTAAAAAGGGCGCTGATGCGAGCCAGCCGACACCGAGTACGATCCGTGCTCAGGACGGGCCACCTTCACCTAAGGATATCTCGAGGAGGGTGCATGTGGCGGGTAGGGCGAGGCTACCGACAAATATGCTCAATGCTGCAACTGGTGCTATGCGGAGTCTGCACGACAGTGTTCTTTCTTTGGAGAAGTGGCGTCTAAGAGAGAATGATGTGGCATACCCAGTTTTCGTGGCCAAGGTGCCAGAGGGCAAGGGCTTTGTTGATGGCAACATCGTGGGTATGATCGTCCTTCGGTTTGATGACATCTTTGCTATGTTTAACCTTCATCCGCTGTAGTACACCTTCGTTCGGCTGTTTTCGCTGAGTATGGAGATGTGCATCATTAGAGACAAGACCCCGGACATCGTGATCGTCGACCCCTTATACATGCGTGCCAAGCTCTTGAGCAGCGCTGGGGACCGCCAAGTCGCGAGTTCACACCTCGAAGACGTCATTCTGGCAAACCCAAATAAGGTTAACTTCCTTGTGGCTTACTTTCCCGAGTAAGTCATCCCTTAACCGCCCCGTAACATATGATTTCTTAGATTTTGATCGTTCTTTTTTTCTAACATTCCGTGTTCTATGCAGTGACACACATTGCACACTCATCCTCTTAAGCCCGAAATATTCCATGGCCACGTATTTCGACCCGAACCATAACTCCAAGATAGACTACACAAATATCAAGAAAGTTCTTGATGATGTTCTCCCCGGCTACGCCAAATCTACAGGCACCTTCACCAGGGCAGTTCGTAAGTACGGCAAGCACGTGTTCGCCCACAATACAACATTCTGCTGCGTCAAGCAGCCGCCTGGCGGTCAGAAGGATGCCTACTACGCCCTCCATCACATTCGGGCGATCATAAGGGACCATCATCACCTTCTGCTACCAAATAATCTCAAAGATTGGGCCGCGAGCTTGTCGGCAATCCAGGACGCGGACATCAGACAAGAATTCTTTCGCATCCAGTCGGAGTTTGCGGACATCATCCATCAAGATGTCCTTCATACCTCGAGGCAGTTCTACCTCAGATATCAACCGTCCAACAGGGAGATAGACGGAACGCTACAAATGCAGGCTGACAACGCCCGCGATTTCATGACCATCACGACAGACGGCGGCTTCATCCATGCTCCGGTCACATGAGTCGAATCGACAGTAGTGATGCTATGTGTAGTTCTGAAACATTGATTGGCTCATGTTGTAATTAAACTTTAATGAACTTGTATGTCTCTTTGGTTTGGACAGTCGTTCAACTTAGATGTAATCGATGCTATTTATTAGTAGGACCATGAATCGTGCTATTAATGTCATGTCTTGCTTTTCTCTTCCGATCCTTTTGTTGCATACTTATGTATTGCTTATGTATGTATTGTCTGTTGTTTGGCTTGTGCATAGAGATGCCGTCGTATGTCGTGTACAGAGGTAAGGTTCCTAGAGTCTACGACGACTGGGAGGAGTGTCGGAGATAGGTTCACCATTTCAGCGGTAATAGTTACAAAGGGTACACCACTAGGGCGGAGGCAGAATCTAGATACGCCCGCTATCTAGCGTGAGAGAGGAGGGAGCGTTGGAGGAACCGGATGAAGACCAGTTTCATCGCGATGATGCTCATCATGATGACCGCAGCTCTCTTCTATGTGATGGTAGTTTAGATGATCGATATCGACTTGTAATGTGAAGACAAACTCGATACTCGCGGTCTCGAGACTTGTAATGTTTTATCTTTGTTCGGTCTTTTGAATTCAGAGATTAATATGATGAATTGTATTCGGAGACTAATCTTCTCTGTATTCGATGAATCTGCTGTTGCTGTGTGCTACTGTCTATATTCTGTCAAATAATATATTTTGTAACCTGTGCAAAAATCCGAAAAGTAAAAAAAATAAACCCTAATATTCATACTAATGGCGCATCACTACAGAGTGTGCCATTAGTAGGCCAAAGTATACTAATGGCGCATCACCAAACAGTGCGCCATTAGTATGCCAAGTACACTAATGGCGCATCCATCCGCAGTGCACCATTAGTGTGCCAAAGCACATGGTTAAATATGGCCCCTGGGAGGCATATTAATGGCGCATGGTGTTATATACTAATGGCGCACTGGGTGGTGCGCCATTAGTATACCAGATACTAATGGCGCACCAGTGGTGTGCCATTAGTAATAAATACTAGTGGCATGATACTAATGGCGCACCAGTGATGCGCCATTAGTAGGCAAAACTGGTGCGCCATTAGTAGGCCTTTTCCTAGTAGTGCGGGAGACGAGTACGTGACCAAGGAACCTGTTGAGTATGCTTACGACGATCAAGCTTTTGACAACTCTGAGAACTTTGCAGGCAAGATGACCATACCCTTGAAATCACTTCTATCTTTGCCTTGCTAGTTGTTCGCTCTATTGCTATGTCACGCTACCTACCACTTGTTTATCATGCCTCCCATATTGCCATGTCAAGCCTGTAACCCACCTTTCCTAGCAAACCGTTGTTTGGCTATGTTACCGCTTTTGCTCAGCCCCTCTTATAGCGTTGCTAGTTGCAGGTGAAGATGAAGTTTGTTCCTTGTTGGAACATGGATATTGTTGGGATATCATTATTATTTGTTATTTTCATTAATGCATCTATATACTTGGTAAAGGGTGGAAGGCTCGGCCTTATTCCTAGTGTTTTATTCCACTCTTGCCGCCCTAGTTTCCATCATACCAGTGTTATGTTCCTTGATTTTGCGTTCCATACGCGGTTGGGTGTTACGGGAACCCCTTGGCAGTTCGCCTTGAATAAAAATCCTCCAGCAAGGCCCAACCTTGCTTTTACCATTTGCCTACCTGCCACCATATACCTTTCCCTTGGGTTCTGCAGACTCAAGGGTCATCTTTATTTTAAACCCCCCCGGGCCAGTGCTCCTCTGAGTGTTGGTCCGAAACGGGCAACCTGTGGGGCCACCTCGGGGCAAATTGAGGGTTGGTTTTACTCATAGCTTGACCTATCCGATGTGCCGTAAGAACGAGATACGTGCGAATCCTATCAGGATTTGTCGGCACATTGGGCGTCTTTGCTGGTCTTGTGTTACCATTGTCGGAATGTCTTGTAACTGGGATTCCAAGACTGATCGGGTCTTCCCGGGAGAAGGAATATCCTTCGTTGACCGTGAGAGCTTGTGATGGGCTAAGTTGGGACACCCCTGCAGGGTATAAACTTTCGAGATCCGTGCCTGCGGTTATGTGGCAGATGGGAATTTGTTAATATCCGGTTGTAAAGAACTTGAAAATTAACTTAATTAAAATGAATCAACCGCGTGTATAGCCATGATGGGCTCTTTTTGGCGGAGTCCGGGAAGAGAACACGGTCTTGTGTTATGCTTGAACGTAAGTAGCTTCAGGATCCCTTCTTGATCACTTATAGCTTCTCGACCATGTGTTGCTTCTCTTCTCGCTCTTATTTGCGTATGTTAGGCAACATATATGCTTAGTGCTTGCTGCAGCTCCACCTCACTACCTTCTCCTACCCATAAGCTTAAAAAGTCTTGATCTCGCGGGTGTGTGATTGCTGAGTCCCCGTGACTCACAGATACTTCCAAACAGTTGCAGGTGCTGAGGATACCAGTGCAAGCAATGCTACCAAACTCAAGTGGGAGTTCGGCGAGGATTCGGGCCGTTACTATGTTTGTTTTCCGGATGATCATTAGTGGAGCCCAGTTGGGACGATCGGGGATCTAGCATTTGGGGCTATCTTCTTTTATTTTGGTTCCGTAGTCGGACCTTTGATTGTATTTTAGATGATGTATGGATTATTCATGTATTGTGTGAAGTGGCAATTGTAAGCTAACTCTTTACCCCCTTTCTTATTCAGTACATGCGATGTGTGAAGATTACCCCTCTTGCGACCAGCCTACAATGCGGCTATGCCTCTAAGTCGTGCCCCGAAACGTGGGAGATATAGCCGCATTGTGGGGGTTATGGCTGAGATGGCCGATATTCCTCTAAGAGATATAGTGCCCCTAGAAGCAATTCAGTTGGATAGTGATCTCACCTATGAGGAGAAACAAGTCAAGATTCTCGAGTTTGCCAGCCGAGTTACCCGCAGCAAGGTTATCAAGTTTTGCAAAGTTCAGTGGAGCCACCATATCGAGGATGAAGCCACCTGGGAACATGAAGATGATCTACGGAAAGACCACCCACACCTATTTTCTAGCACTCCCGAATCTCGAGGTCGAGATTCACCTTAAGGGGGTAGGTTTGTAACATCCCAAATTTTCAAGTTGGAATGTTATACATATTTTATTTGCATTTTGGCTTTGTGATCCTAAAATCCTAAGAACTCAAGGACCCACGGAGAGAGTTGGGGATTTTATTATTTTCATATTTGAATTTCTCAAATATTGAAAAGGGGATCACTTTGGTTTTAATTATTTTTCTCTCCAAATAATATTTCCAATATTGAAAATATATGAGAGGAGATAATATGACTTCTCCAAAATAGATGAAGTATTAGAGGAAAAATGTTAAAATCTAATAAGTATTTTATTTGGATTCTTATTGCTATTTTATTTGAATTAGAAAAATATGCATTTTTAACAAATTGCATTTTTAGGACAAGAAAATGTTCACTAAGTTCTAAATAATTTATTTAGACGGTGACTATTTGTTTTGGCATTTTTTGATTTTTATTTATTTAATTAGGATTTTTTTCTCGGCAGAATCATCTTTGAAAAAACGAACCGACCTAACGGGCCATGCCCGAGCCGGACTAAGTCCGCTCAAGCTTTATAAGCCGGCCAAGGCCGCCGCCCCAGCCGCCCGGCCGAAACCCTAGCCGCCACCCTAGCGCCGCCGCCTTGTAGTCCGCCGCCACCGCGCCTCGCCATTGGAGCCCGCCGCCGCCGCGCCACGCCTCGCCACCCACTGCGGCCACCGACGCCGCGCCGAAGCCCGCCGCCGCCGTCCGCCGGAGTTCGCCGGAAAAGTCACCGGTTTTCTTCGGTTTTATTTTCGGTAAAAACCCTAGATCGGGTTTAATTTCAGTTTTCTTCGGTTTAGTTTATTCAACGAACGTTCGTTCGTCTAGATCTGTTACTGAACGATTTTCGTTAGATTGGTTCTGTTAGCTAACGTTCACGCGTAGGTTTTTTCCTTTTTATTTTCTTCTCCGGCCAGGGACTGATCCGCGATTATTTTTATCGCAGATTAGCCCCTAATCTTCAAACCCTCGCCATTTCTTAACTGTTTGCCCAAATCCAGTGAAACCAACGCCAAAATCTTTGTCTCTAGCCCCTCTTTCTGTTTAATAAACTTGAACATGGTTTTGAAGAGTTTAAAATTTGGTTTCAAGCAGATTTGTATTCGAAGTTCTTTTGACCGTCGTTTCAGTTTCGTACCTCCGTTTTGATCGATTCTTTTTGCGAATCAAAGCTCTTCAGTTGAACTTTTAGTTTGTATCTTCTTATTTGAAGTTTTACCCTTGCATCTTTGCTTGAGTGCTTATGTGTGCTATTGTTTGTTTGTAATAGAATTCCCGGAGAGCGTAGCGTGCTACTACGAGCCACTAGGTTTTGCGGATC
Organism: Triticum urartu; assembly: GCF_003073215.2. Taxonomy (NCBI): domain Eukaryota; kingdom Viridiplantae; phylum Streptophyta; class Magnoliopsida; order Poales; family Poaceae; genus Triticum; species Triticum urartu. The sequence continues at coordinate 311,918,936 of NC_053022.1, read as the reverse complement.
ATCAGCAAGGCAAGTAACACTTTGATCATACCCCTTTGTTACCCAGTTTTCTTTGTGCATTAGTTACCGCCCTCAAACATTGCATGAGTAGGATCTCTTAACATGTGGGTTTTGGGAATTAGATGATGAGGTAGAACCTATTGCCCTTTTATTATTAAACCCATGGGAGTTCCTTCTACGTTATGCTTATATCTCCATGCTATGCTCATAGATGTGGATTGGGTTTGAGTGTATCGATGACACATGTGAGATTGTTAATTAATGGTTAACATAAGGTGGCTACTTAAATATACATCTGGGTGGATTGGTTGCGGGCACCTAGAGAATCCAGCATTGTCCTAGGATATCCCAGAGTACCCGTCTGTTCATCCTATGGTTCGCCACCCAGGCACAAAGGGATCATAAGACTATTCATGCTAGAAACTTCCATGTGCAGCCACAAGCTATTATGGGCTCTAGCATAGTGGAGGAAGTTGCATGACCTCTTCCAGTGGTAGGCTAGTAGATGTAGGGGATGTAGGTTGGTATGGTCTACCCGCGGTTAGAGTTAATGCTTCTGAAAAACTATGTCTCGGTCATCCGTCTCCCAAACATCATGCAGTGCGAGAAATTCAACGCAGGAGATTGAGTCTTGTGGGGAAAAGTGCACAAACCTCTGGAAAGTGTACAAACTAATCATGATTAGCTGTGTCCCTGGTTATGGACATCTTGAGTATCTAGATCTGGATTATCATGTTGATCTCATCACTCTAAGCTAATTTGTTGGGATGTTAATTAATTCTTAATTGGGTTTGAGTTGGAGGAACCTTCTTAATGTTTAACAACTACCATGATAGCTAAATAGATTATATTCCTTTGTTGTAGGGAAAATGGGCTTTTCGCAAAAACATTATAACCGTAGAGCCTCCACCAGCCACATATGCATGTAGTGATAGTATTTACTTGTTCTTTGCTCTACTATGTTATCTTGCCAGCATATTCCATGTGCTGACCCATTTTCGGGCTGCAACAAATCATGTTGCAGACTTTTCAGACGAAGAGTAAGGTGCGCTAGGTCGTTGTCGTGCACTCAGCTATGCCGTTGGAGTTGATGGACTCACTTTATCTTCCAAGCCCTCTGTTGTTATCTTATTTAGATGGTCTTAAGCCATATTTATTATAATAAGTTCTATATTGAGACATTCGATGTAATAAGTGTGTGATTGCTACTTTGTTATAAATCCTTTGAATTACCATGTGTGTCAGCATTACCGATCCAGGGATGACACTTATGCACAGAGATTTGACCGTTTGAGGTCGCATCGCTATAGATGCATAAAAGATAAACATCACATGCAATCAAAATATGTGACATGATATGGCCATCATTATCTTGCGCCTTTGATCTCCATCTCCAAAGTACCATCATGATCTCTATCGTCATCGGCATGACACCATGATCTCCGTCATCTTGATCTTTATCAATGTGTCGTCACATGGTCGTCTCGCCAACTATTGCTTTTGCAACTATTGCTATCACATTGCTATAAAGTAAAGCAATTATATGGCGCTTGCATCTTATGCAGTAAAGAGACAACCATAAGGCTCCTGCCAGTTGCCGATAACTTTGACAAAACATGATCACCTCATATAATAAAATTTAGCATCGCGTCTTCACCATATCACATCACAGAATGCCCTGCAAAAACAAGTTAGACGTCCTCTACTTTGTTGTTGCAAGTTTTACGTGGCTGCTACGGGCTGAGCAAGAACCGTTCTTACCTACGCATCAAAAACCACAATGTGGTATAGTGATTGCTTTTTATCTTCAGAAAGAACCCAATTCATTGAATCTGATTCAACTAAGGCTGGAGAAACAGGCACCCACTAGCCACCTATGTGCGAAGCACGTCGGTAGAGCCAGTCTCGCGTAAGCGTACGCGTAATGTCAGTCTGAACCAGTTCATCCAACAATACCACTGAATCAAGAATAACCTAGTGACGGCAAGCAATATGTATATACTCACGCCCACAACTCCTTTGTGTTCTACTCTTGCATATAACATCTACGCATAGACCTGGCTCAGATGCCACTGTTGGGGAACGCAGTATTTCAAAAATTTCCTATGATCACGCAAGATCTATCTAGGAGATGCATAGCAACGAGAGGGTAGAGTGTGTCTATGTACCCTCGTAGACCGAAAGTGGAAGCGTTTAGTTACGCTGTTGATGTAGTCGAACGTCTTCGCGATCCAACCGATCCATGTACCGAACGCAAGGCACCTCCGCGATGTGCACACGTTCAGCTTGGTGACGTCCCTCGTACTCTTGATCCAGTTGAGGCCGGGGGTGAGTTGCATCAGTACGACGACGTGTTGATGGTGATGATGAAGTTACCGACGCAGGGCTTCGCCTAAGCACTATGACAAATATGACCGAGGTGAAAAACTGTGGAGGCGGGCACCGCACATGGCTAAAGATCAACTTTTGTGTCTATGGGGTGCCCCCTTCCCCCGTATATAAAGGAGTGGAGGAGGGGAGGGCCGGCCCTCTCTATGGCGCACCCCAAGGGGGATTCCTACTCCTAGTAGGAGTAGGTTTCCCCCCTTCCCTAGTTGGAGTAGGAGAAGAAGGTAGGGGAAGAGGGAGAGATGGAAGAGGGGGGCGCCACCCCCTCCCTAGTCTAATTCGGACCAGCCCATGGGGGGCGTGCAGCCACCCCTTGAGGCCCTTCTCTCCTTTCCCGTATGGCCCATTAAGGCCCATTACTTCCCCGGCGAATTCCCGTAACTCTCCGGTACTCCGAAAAATACCTGAGTCACTCGGAACCTTTCCGATGTCTGAATATATCCTTTCAATATATCGATCTTTACATCTCGACCATTTCGAGACTCCTCGTCATGTCCATGATCTAATTCGGGACTCCGGACAACCTTTGGTACATCAAATCACATAACTCATAATACAAATCGTCATCGAACGTTAAGCGTGCGGACCCTACGGGTTCAAGAACTATGTAGACATGACCGAGACACATCCCCGGTCAATAACCAATAGTGGAACCTGGATGCTCATATTGGCTCCTACATATTCTACGAAGACCTTTATCGGTCAAACCGCATAACAACATACGTTGTACCCTTTGTCATCGGTATGTTACTTGCCTGAGATTCAATCGTCGGTATCATCATACCTAGTTCAATCTCATTACCGGCAAGTGATACGTCCATTTTGCATCATGCTTTTATATCGATATTTATTGCATTATGGGCTGTTATTACACATTAGGTCACAATACTTATGTCTATTCTCTCTTATTTTACAAGGTTTACATAAAGAGGGAGAATGCCGGCAGCTAGGATTCTGGGCTGGAAAAGGAGCAAATATTAGAGACCTATTCTGCACAGCTCCAAAAGTCTTGAAACTCCACGGAAGACGTTTTCCAAATATATAAAAATACTGAGAGCAAGAACTTCACCAGGGGGGCCACACCCTGCCCACGAGGGTGGGGGCGCGCCCTACCCCCCTGGGCATGCCCCCTACCTCGTGGGCCCCCTGGTGGCCCTCCGGTGATCATCTCCTGCTATATGAAGTCTTTCGATGGAAAAAATAAGAACCCATTTTCTCGGACGATACTCCGCCGCCACGAGGCGGATCCAATGTAGGGCTCTGGCGAAGCTGTTCTGCCGGGGAAACTTCCCTCTGGGAGGGGGAAATCATCGCCATCGTCATCACCAACGCTCCTCTCATCGGGAGAGGGCAATCTCCATCAACATCTTCATCAGCACCATCTCCTCTCAAAACCCTAGTTCATCTCTTGTATCCAATTCTTGTCTCCAAGTCTGGGATTGGTGCTAGTAGGTTGCTAGTAGTGTTAATTACTCCTTGTAGTTGATGCTAGTTGGTTTAATTAGTGGAATATCATATGTTCAGATCCTATATGCATATTAATACCCCTCTGATTATGAACATGGTTATGCTTTGTGAGTAGTTACTTTTGTTCCTGAGGACATGGGAGAAGTCTTGCTATTAGTAGTCATGTGAATTTGGTATTTGTTCGATATTTTGATGAGATGTATGTTGTCTCTCCTCTAGTGGTGTTATGTGAACATCGACTACATGACACTTCACCATTATTTAGGCCTAGAGGAGGGCATTGGGGAGTAATAAGTGGATGATGGGTTGCTAGAGTGACAGAAGCTTAAACCCTAGTTTATGCGTTGCTTCGTAAGGGGCTGATTTGGATCCATATGTTTCATGCTATGGTTAGGTTTACCTTAATACTTTTGTTGTAGTTGCGGATGCTTGCAATAGAGGTTAATCATAAGTGGGATTCTTGTCCAAGTGAGGGCAGTACCCAAGCACCGGTCCACCTACATACCAAATTATCAAAGTACAGAACGTGAATCATATGAGCGTGATGAAAACTAGCTTGAAGATATTCCCATGTGTCCTCGGGAGCGCTTTTCTCTATATAAAAGTTTGTCCAGGCTTGTCCTTTGCTACAAAAAGGATTGGGCCACCTTGCTGCACTTTATTTCCTTTTGTTACTTGTTGCTCGTTACAAATTATCCTATCATAAAACTATATGTTACCAGTTATTTCAGTACTTGCAGGGAATACCTTGCTGGAAACCGCTTATCATTTCCTTCTGCTCCTCGTTGGGTTCGACACTCTTACTTATCGAAAGGACTACGATAGATCCCCTATACTTGTGGGTCATCAAGACTCTTTTCTGGCGCCGTCGCCGGGGAGTGAAGCGCCTTTGGTAGGTGGAATTTGGTATTGAAAAATTTATATAGTGTGTTGAAATTTATTGTCACTTGTTATTAAGGAAAGTAATCCTCTGACGGGCTTGTTCTGGGTATCTTCACCCCGACCAGTAGAGCAAAGAGTTGCTCCTCAACCTACTGAACCTACTAAAAATGAAAATGACTGCTTTGAAATTCCTTCGGGTATGATAGAAAAACTGCTAGCTAATCCCTTTTTAGGAGATGGAACAAAACATCCTAATGAGCATCTAATATATGTGGATGAAGTTTGTGGAATATTTAAGCTTGCGGGTGTACCCGGAGATGTTGTTAAGAAGAAGGTCTTCCCTTTATCTTTGAAGGGAGATGCATCGACATGGTATAGGCTATATGATGATATGGGGTCTCGGAATTACAAACGATTGAAATTGGAATTTCATCAGATGTTTTATCCTATGCATCTTGTTCATCATGATCGCAATTATATATATAATTTTTGGCCTCGCGAAGGAGAAAGCATCGCTCAAGCTTGGGGGAGGCTTAAATCAATGTTATATTCATGCCCCAATCATGAGCTCTCAAGAGAAATGATTATTCAAAATTTTTATGCTCGGCTTTCTGATAGCAACCGCACCATGCTTGATACTTCTTGTGCTGGCTCTCTTATGATGAAGACTATTGAATTCAAATGGGATTTATTGGAAAGAATTAAACACAACTCTGAAGATTGGTATGTCGACAAAGGTAAGGAGTCAGGTATGACACCTAGTTTTGATTGTGTTAAATCTTTTATGGATACCGATCTTTTATGAGATAGTAGCTTCTTTTTGTGAATCTTTTGCTACTTATGTTGATCTCCCCAAGGAGAAGTGGTTTAAATATCATCCTCCCATAGAAGTAAAAGTAGCTGCACCTATTAAAGTTGAAGAAAAGATTGTCACTTATAATGATCCTATTGTTCCTACTTCTTATGTTGAGAAACCACCTTTCCCTGTTAGGATAAAGGATCATGCTAAAGCTTCAACTGTAGTTCATAAAAGCAATATTAAAACATATACACCTCCTGAGCAAGTTAAAGTTGAACCTAATATTGCTATTGTTAAAGATCTCTTGTCTGATAATATTGATGGGCATGTTATTTATTTCTGTGATGAAACTGCTAGAATTGCTAAACCCTGTGCTGAAGATAAACCTAGACCTGTAGTAGGCATGCCTGTTATTTCTGTTAAAATAGGAGATCATTGTTATCATGGCTTATGTGATATGGGTGCCGGTGCTAGTGCAATACCTTATTCCTTATACAAATAAGTTATGCATGATATTGCACCTGCTGAGATGGAAGATATTGATGTCACAATTAAACTTGCCAATAGAGATACTATTTCACCAATGGGAATTTTTAGAGATGTTGAAGTCTTGTGTGGGAAAACTAAATATCCTACTGATTTTCTTGTTCTTGGTTCCCCACAAGATAGCTTTTGCCCCATTATATTTGGTAGACCCTTCTTTAACACTGTTAATGCTACCATAGATTGCAAAAGAGATGTTGTTACTATTGGTCTAGATGATATGACTCATGAATTTAATTTCTCTAAATTTAGTAGACAACACCGTGAAGAAGAATTACCTAGTAAGGATGAAATTATTGGTCTTGCTTCTATTGCCGTACCTCCTAGTGATCCTTTAGAACATTATTTGCTAGACCATGAAAATGATATGTTTATGAATGAAAGAAGGGAATTAGATGAGGTATTCTTTAAACAGGAACCTATTTTGAAAAATAATTTCCCTGTTGAAATCCTATGGGATCCTCCTCCACCCAAGGGTGATCTCGTGTTTGAGATTAAACCGTTACCTGATACTCTTAAATATGCTTATCTTGATGAAAAAAAGATATATCTTGTTATTATTAGTGCTAACCTTTTAGAGCATGAGGAAGAGAGATTATTGAAAACTCTAAAGAAGCACCGTGCTGCTATTGGGTATACTCTTGATGATCTTAAGGGCATTAGTCCCACTAAACCAGTTCGTGATCATCAACGACGGCTCAATCCTAAAATGAAAGAAGTGGTAAGAAAGGAAATACTAAAGCTCCTTGAGGCAGGTATAATCTATCCCGTTGCTGATAGTCAGTGGGTAAGTCCTGTCCATTGTGTCCCTAAGAAGGGAGGTATTACTGTCATTCCTAGTGATAAAGATGAATTGATTCCTCAAAGAATTATTATAGGTTATAGGATGGTAATTTATTTCCAGAAATTAAATAAGGCAACTAAAAAGGATCATTACCCCTTACCTTTTATCGATCAAATGCTAGAAAGATTATCCAAACATACACATTTTTGCTCTCTATATGGTTATTATGGTTTCTCTCAAATACCTGTGTCAGCCAAAGAGCAATCAAAGACTACTTTTACATGCCCTTTTGGTACTTTTGCTTATAGATGTATGCCTTTTGGTTTATGTAGTACACCTACTACCTTTCAAAGATGCATGATGGCTATATTCTCTAACTTTTGTGAAAAGATTTGTGAGGTTTTCATGGACGACTTTTCCGTCTATGGATCTTCTTTTGATGATTGCTTAAGCAACCTTGATCGAGTTTTGTAGAGATGCGAAGAAACTAATCTTGTCTTGAATTGGGAAAAGTGCCATTTGATGGTCAATGAAGATATTGTCTTGGGGCATAAAGTTTCTGAAAGAGGTATTGAAGTTGATAAAGCCAAGATTGATGCTATTGAGAAGATGCCATGTCCCAAGGACATCAAACGTATAATAAGTTTCCTTGGTCATGCCGGATTTTATAGGAGGTTCATTAAGGACTTCTCAAAAATTTCTCGGCCTCTGACTAATTTATTACAAAAAGATATACCATTTGTTTTTTATGATGATTGTGTAGAAGCATTTGAAATACTTAAGAAATCATTGATTTCTGCACCTATTGTTCAGCCACCTCATTGGAATTTACCCTTTGAAATTATGTGTGATGCTAGTGATTATGCTATAGGTGTTGTTCTAAGGCAAAGAGTTGATAAGAAATTAAACGTTATTCAATATGCTAGTAAAACCCTAGACAATGCTCAAAGAAATTATGCTACTACTGAAAAAGAATTCTTAGCAGTTGTATTTGCTTGTGATAAGTTCAGACCTTATATTGTTGATTCTAAAGTAACTATTCACACTGATCATGCTGTTATTAAATATCTTATGGAAAAGAAAGATGCTAAACCTAGACTTATTAGATGGGTTCTCTTGCTACAAGAATTTGATTTACATATTGTTGATAGAAAGGGAGCTGAGAACCCCGTTGCAGACAACTTGTCGAGGTTAGAAAATGTTCTTGATGACCCACTACCAATTGATGATAGCTTTCCTGATGAGCAATTAAATGTCATAAATGCTTCTGATATTGCTCCATGGTATGCTGATTAGGCTAATTACATTGTTTCTAAGTTTATACCACCTCGTTTCACATACCAGCAAAAGAAAAAGTTCTTCTATGATTTCAAGCATTACTTTTGGGATGACCCACATCTTTATAAAGAAGGAGTAGATGGTCTTATTAGACATTGTGTACCTGAGGATGAACAGGAACAGATCCTACGCAAGTGTCACTCCGAAGCTTATGGAGGACACCATGCTGGAGATAGAACTACACATAAGGTATTGCAATCTAGTTTTATTGGCCTACTCTCCTCAAGGATGCCTGTAAGTTCATCTTATCTTGTGATGAATGTCAAAGAATTGGTAATATTAGTAGACGTCAAGAAATGCCTATGAATTATTCACTTGTTATTGAACCATTTGATTTTTGGGGCTTTGACTATATGGGACATTTTCCTTCCTCTAATGGATATACACATATTTTAGTTGCTGTTGATTACGTTACTAAGTGGGTAGAAGCTATTCCAACTAGTAGTGCTGATCATAACACTTCTATTAAAATGCTTAAAGAAGTTATTTTTCCAAGATTTGGAGTCCCTAGATATTTAATGGCTGATGGTGGTTCACATTTCATTCATGGTGCTTTCCGTAAAATGCTTGCTAAATATGATGTTAATCATAGAATTGCATCTCCTTATCATCCTCAGTCTAGTGGTCAAGTAGAATTGAGTAATAGAGAGCTCAAATTAATTTTGCAAAAGACTATTAATAGATCTAGAAAAAATAGGTCCAAGAAACTTGATGATGCATTATGGGCCTATAGAACTGCATATAAAAATCCTATGGGTATGTCACTGTATAAAATGGTTTATGGAAAAGCATGTCACTTACCTCTCGAACTAAAACACAAGGCATATTGGGCTATTAAAGAACTCAATTATGATTTCAAAGTTGCCGGTGAGAAGAGGTTATTTGATATTAGCTCACTTGATGAATAGAGAACCCAAGCCTATGAAAATGCCAAGTTGTTTAAACAAAAAGTTAAAAGATGGCATGACAAAAGAATACGAAAGCGTGAGTTTAATGTACGTGATTATGTATTGCTATACAACTCTTGTTTAAGAATTTTTGCAGGAAAACTTCTCTCTAAATGGGAAGGCCCTTACGTTATCGAGGAGGTCTATCGTCCCGATGCCATAAACATCAACAACTTCGAAGGCACAAATACGAAGGTGGTGAACGGTCAAAGAATCAAACATTATATCTCAGGTAATCCTATAAATGTTGAAACCAATGTTATTGAAACCGTAACCCCGGAGGAATACATAAGGGACACTTTCCGGAACGTTTCAGACTCCGAAAAGGAATAGGTATGTGGTACAGTAAGTAAACCAACTCCAAAACAGTTTTTAAGGCAATATTTCTCCGTTTTGGAATATTTAGAAAAATATAAAAATAAGTAGCAGTCCGGGAACGACACGAGGGCGCCACAAGGGTGGAGGGCGCGCCCTACCCCCCTGGACACACCCCCCTACCTCGTGGGCACCTTGTGTGCTCTCCGGACTTCGTTTTCGTACACGACACGTATTTTGGTCGGTAAATACTCATTATATAATATCCCAGGGATTTTGACTCCTGTATCATGCAAAAATCTCCTGTCTTTGTTTCGAGCTGTTTTTCTGACAGATCTAGATTATCATGACGTCTCCAAGTGCTCCCAAGGACAAGTTCTTCGAGAAGGTCATCAACCCTTGCCTCATGGAGGTGCAGCGACACCCTCAAACCATTAACATGCGTGAGGGGTTGCTGCACATCCGTGATGCTGAGGGACCGAAATGAACTGGAAGCATGGAGACGAGGCTCGAAGCAATGGAGCAACAAGTTTTCATGTGTCAGGGGATGGTGGAGCGTGGACTCAACACCAACCACATGATGATCGCAGAGTTCACCAACAAACACAAGCTGGATGCCGACAACATCGGGGAGACCATCTTCAAGCTTCACGAGAAAATCGGGCAGCTTCAAGCTCAAATCTATGACCAGCAAAACCAAAACTATGAGTATGAATATAGATTCAAAAGGATGAGTTTGGCTGCAGATTTGAGGATCCCGGAGACTCGGTCATCCTTCTATGATGGTGAGCCTATGCCTTGGAAGAAGGACGACAAGCCTACACCATCAACAAAGTCACCACCGTCTCCACCAACAAAGAAGAATTGAGTATATGGTATGGGCACTCCACTTGGCAACTGCCAAGCTTGGGGGAGTGCCCCGGTATCGTATCACCATCACTTTTATCTTTACCATTTTTTCTTAGTTCGATCCTTTTGGTAATATCTTGATCTAGTAGAATAAAAGTTCTTAGTATGATCTAGTTGTGAGTTTTGCTTTATAATCCTTCTATGTAATCGAGTCCGTGAGATATATAATAAAGATTAGTGTTGAGTCAAGGGCTTGATTCTTTTGCCATGATCTTAAGTGAATAAAAGAAAAAGAGAAAGAAATAAAAAGAAACAAAGAGATCATATGGATCTCATGGAGAGTAATGAGCTCACATAGAAAAAGTATGATGAATAAAAGTTGTTGAGGGCTGACAAACATAGTTTTGGTCATCATTCCAATTAATAGGAAGTAATAAAGAAAGAGAGGTCTTCACATATATATATACTATCTTGGACATCTTTTATGATTGTGAGCACTCATTTAAATATGACATGCTAAAGAGTTGACGTTGGACAAGGAAGACAACATAATGGGTTATGTTTTCTTACATCTGAGATAAATTATATTTTCATGGATCATCCAGTATGGTTGAGCTTGCCTTTCCCTCTCATGCTAGCCAAATTCATCGTACTAAGTAGAGATACTACTTGTGCTTCTAAATACCCTTAAACCAGTTTTGCCATGAGAGTCCACCGTACCCACCTATGGATTGAGTAAGATCCTCTAAGTAAGTTTTCATTGGTGCAAGCAATAAAAATTGCTCTCTATCGTGTGGGACAAATAAGCTTTATACGGTCTACCAGTAAGATCCTCTAAGTATGACTTATTAGTGTGGGAGAAATAAGCTTTATACGATCGTGTGATATGGAAGAAATAAAAGCGACAGACTGCATAATAAAGGTCCATATCACAAGTGGCAATATAAAGTGACGTTCTTTTGCATTAAGATTTTGTGCATCCAACCATAAAAGTGCATGACAACCTCTGCTTCCCTCTGCAAAGGGTCTATCTTTTACTTTTATCTCCTGCCTTGCATAAGAGTCATGGTGATCTTCACCCTTCCTTTTTACATTTTATCCTTTGGCAAGCACAGTATGTTGGAAAGATCCTGGTATATATGGCTAATTGGATGTGAGTTTTCACGAACTATTACCGTTGACATTACCCTTGAGGTAAAACATTGGGAGGCAAAACTATAAGCCCTTATGTTTCTCTGTGTTCGATTAAAACTCCATACCCATAAGTATTGCGTGAGTGTCAGCAATTGTGAAAGACTATATGATAGTTGAGTATGTGGACTTGCTGAAAAGCTCTTACATATTGACTCTTTCTTATGTTATGATAAATTGCAATTGCTCCAATGACTGAGATTATAGTTTGTTAGTTTTCAATGAAGTTTACGATTCATACTTGAAATTGTGATTGAATTATTACTCTAGCATAAGAAATCATATGACAAGAATCATATAAGTTGATGTTCTAAGAATGATCGTGATGCCCTCATGTCCGTATTTTATTTTTATCGACACCTCTATCTCTAAACATGTGGACATATTTTTCGATTTCGGCTTTTCGGTTGAGGACAAGCGAGGTCTAAGCTTGGGGGAGTTGATACGTCCATTTTGCATCATGCTTTTATATCGATATTTATTGCATATGGGCTGTTATTACACATTATGTCACAATACTTATGCCTATTATCTCTTATTTTACAAGGTTTACATAAAGAGGGAGAATGCCGGCAGCTGGGATTCTGGGCTGGAAATGGAGTAGATATTAGAGACCTATTCTGCACAGCTCCAAAAGTCCTGAAACTCCACGGAAGACGTTTTCCAAATATATAAAAAAAATACTGAGAACAAGAACTTCACCAGGGGGGCACACCCTGCCCACGAGGGTGGGGGCGCCCCCCTACCTCGTGGTCCCCCTGGTGGCCCTACGCTGACCATCTTCTGCTATATGAAGTCTTTCAATGGAACAAAATAAGAAGCCATCTTCTCAGACGAAACTCCGCCGCCACGAGGCGGAACCTTGGCGGAACCAATCTATGGCTCTGGCGGAGCTGTTCTGCCGGGGAAACTTCCCTCCCAGAGGGGGAAATCATCGCCATCGTCATCACCAATGCCCCTCTCATAGCGAGAGGGCAATCTCCATCAACATCTTCATCAGCACCATCTCCTCTCAAAACCCTAGTTCATCTCTTGTATCCAATTCTTGTCTCCAAGTCCGGGATTGGTGCTAGTAGGTTGCTAGTAGTGTTAATTACTCCTTGTGGTTGATGCTAGTTGGTGGAAGATCATATGTTCAGATCCTATTTGCATATTAATACCCCTCTAATTATGAACATGTTTATGCTTTGTGAGTAGTTACTTTTGTTCCTGAGGACATGGGAGAAGTCTTGCTATCAGTAGTCATGTGAATTTGGTATTTGTTCGATATTTTGATGAGATGTATGTTGTCTCTCCTCTAGTGGTGTTATGTGAACGTTGACTACATGAAACTTCACCATTATTTGGGCCTAGAGGAATGCATTGGGGAGTAATAAGTAGATGATGGGTTGCTAGAGTGACAGAAGCTTAAACCCTAGTTTATGTGTTGCTTCGAAAGGGGCTGATTTGCATCCATATGTTTCGTGCTATGGTTAGTGAGGGAGTCCTGGATTAGGGGGTCTTCGGACAGCTGGACTATATTCTTTGGCCGGACTGTTAGACTATCAAGATACAAGATTGAAGACTTCGTCTCGTGTCCGGGTGGGACTCTACTTGGCGTGGAAGGCAAGCTAGGCAATACGGATATGCATATCTTCTCCTTTGTAACCGACCTTGTGTAACCCTAGCCCTCTCCGGTGTCTATATAAACCGGAGGGTTTTAGTCCGTAGGACAACATACAATCATACCATAGGCTAGCTTGTAGGGTTTAGCCTCTCTGATCTCGTGGTAGATCTACTCTTGTACTACCCATATCATCAATATTAATCAAGCAGGACGTAGGGTTTTACCTCCATCAAGAGGGCCCGAACCTGGGTAAAACTTCGTGTCCCATGCCTCCTGTTACCATCCGCCTAGACGCACAGTTCGGGACCCCCTACCCGAGATCTACAGGTTTTGACACCGACATTGGTGTTTCCATTGAGAGTTCCTCTGTGTCGTCACCATCAAGATTGATGGCTCCTTCGATCATCGTTAGCGATGCAGTCCAGAGTGAGACTTTTCTCCCCGGACTGATTTTTGTATTCGGCGGCTTTGCACGGCAGGCCAATTCGCTTGGCCGTCTGGAGCAGATTGAAAGCTACGCCCCTGGCCATCATGTCGGGTCTAGAAGCTTAAACTACACGGCCGATATCCGTGGAGACTTGATCTTTGACGGATTCGAGCCTCTGCCTTGTGCGCCATGCGATCACGAGGAGTACGAATTAACTCTACCATCAGACAGTGTTCAGGAGATCGCACCGGCAGCCGCTTCGACCCTTAATTCGGAGCCAGTTGTGCCTTCCATGGACAGGTGGATGGACCCCGCCACGGAGGCCTTACCCTCAGCGAAGATCGAGCTGAACATCGACATTACCCTGCACGAGAGCCGTGTTGCTAAACTGCCAGATTCTCCTCCGGCCATGGTCTCCGAACCGCCTGCCCCCGTTCCTAGTGAATCCGTTTGGGCACCGATCATGCAGTTTACCTCCGCGGATATTTTTCAGCATTCGCCCCTTGGCGACATAATGAACTCATTAAGGTCTCTCTCCTTGTCAGGAGAAACCTGGCCGAACTATGTCCGGCATGATTGGGATGCGGATGGCGTCAAAATTCAACGCTCACCCACCACCCACTTAGTAGCCACTGTCGATGACCTAACCGACATGCTCGACTTCGACTCCGAAGACATCGACGGTATGGACGACGATGCAGGAGACGAACATGAACCACTGCCCACAGGGCACTAGACACCCACTTCATCACATGACGTATACATGGTGGACACACCAAAAGAAAAAGACGACGAGGAACAGAAGGACGCAATGAAGGGTTGTCCCCTCGAGAAGCAGTCAAGGCGGCGGCATAAGCGCCGCTCCAAATCCTACCTCGATAGAAACAATGATCATACAGACCCAGCGTTAGAGCAGGGTGAACCCTCGCCGGATCACGGCAACATGGAGAATCAAACCGAACAATCCGATTATGTCAAAGATAATAGTCCGGACGACATCACACCGGACAGACACCTGGAGCAACAGAATTCCCGTCAAAGGCTCGTTGCCACCGCGAGGAGTCTAAAAAAGTAGAAGCAAAGTCTAAAGGTTGCGCAAGACACACTTAAAATCAGATGGAGTAAAGTACTCAACACAGCAGCGAAGTACGGCGGTAATTGCTCCACCAAGAGCTACCCGAAGCGGAAGTTTCTACCTGAATTCGATGAGGAGGCCTTAGATCCCCCGCAACCAAAAATTAAAACAGCCACCTGGCCGGATAGACGACCTCACGGCCAATATAGAGCGGAAAACAACGCTGCACAGAAGCCAATACGCGATCCACACGAGGGCTTGCATCAAAAGGACGACGCAACCAGATCCATCTACGAACCACGCAAGCGCGCTCTAGCATACAACGCAACACAACAAACATCCGAACAACGCGGTACACCCAGATACAGGGGTGCCCCACACCCCGTATGTTTCACTGATGAGGTGCTGGACCATGAATTTCCCGAGGGATTCAAACCCATAAACATAGAGGCATACGACGGAACAACAGACCCTGGGGTCTGGATTGAGGACTATATCCTCCATATCCATATGGCTCGAGGAGATGATCTCCACGCCATCAAGTACTTACCCCTTAGGCTCAAAGGGCCAGCTCGGCACTGGCTTAAAAGCCTCCCGAAAAACTCCACTGGAAGCTGGGAAGTGCTCGAAGACGCCTTTCGGGCAAATTTTCAAGGGACTTATGTCTGACCTCCGGATGAGGATGATTTGAGTCATATAACTCAACAGCCCGGAGAGTCAGCCTGACAGCTTTGGAACAGGTTTCTTACTAAAAAGAACCAAATAGTCGACTGTCCGGATGCCGAAGCCTTGGCAGCTTTTAAGCATAGCGTCCGCGATGAATGGCTTGCCAGACACCTCGGCCAAGAAAAGCCGAGAACAACGGCTTTTGCGCGGGTGAGGACAACTGGGTAGCCAGATGCGGCACCAGCGACCCAAGTACATCCGAAGTTAGAGATGAAAACGGGAAATCACGACGCAGCAAAAATTATAAGCGCCGGAATAAAGAAGACAGCCCGAAGAGCACCGCGGTAAATGCCGGATTCAGAAGCTCTCAGCCAGGTCAGCAAAAGCCGCCCTCTAAAGGCGCCAGAGACGAACTATCCAGCTTAAATAAAATACTGGATCAAATATGTCAGATCCATAGCACCCCTGGTAAACCCGCTAATCACACCCACAGAGAATGTTGGGTTTTCAAGCAATCCGGCAAGCTCAATGCCGTACACAAGTGGCAGGATACACCAAGCGAAGATGAGGATGAGCCTCTCAAGCAAGACACTAGTGAACAAAAGAAATTTCCACCAGAAGTTAAAACAGTAAACGTGTTACACGTGATCAAGGGGACAAACAAAGCGGCAGTCCTGGAGAAATATGCCCAAGGGCCTATCACCGCGGAGTCCTGCCACTGGTCATCTCAACCGATCACTTTTGACCATCGGGATTACTCAGCAAGTATCCGGCATGCAGGACGGGCTGCCTTGGTATTAGACCCAATAATTGACAGATACCACTTCACACGAGTCCTGATGGACGGTGGCAGCAGTCTAAACCTGATATATCAGGACACAATCCGCAAAATGGGGATAGACCCAACGAAAATTTGCCTCAGCAATACTACCATTAAAGGAGTAACGCAAGGCCCAGGGGCTCATTGCACGGGCTCCCTGCTACTAGAAGTTATATTCGGCTTCCCCGATAACTTCCGTAGCGAAAATTTAACCTTCCAGATTGCTCCGTTCCAAAGGGGCTATCAAGCACTACTTGGACGCGAAGCTTTCGCTCGCTTTAATGCAATACCGCATTACGCTTCCCTCATGCTTAAGATGCCTGGTCCATGTGGCATCATTACAGTAGATGGAAATATTGAGTGATCCCTGCGCCGAGGAGGGTGCAGCTGCCTCGGCAGCCGCACACTAAAACGGCCTCACCAACTAAAAGTATTCGATAGGTCGTCACGACCACGGACACGGTTAGACGAGTCCGGCGCAGCTATATGTAATTCATACATGATTGATGGCCACACCGCTATCACAAATACAAGGGGCTCAACACGCGTAGACAAGTGGCAATTTTTACTCATCTTGAAATTTACATGGTTTCTTTAAAACCTACCTTTTTGCACAACAACTTTTCACCTAAGTTCCTCTCTTTTACAGATGACCACCGTGCTACACCCGTCCAGGATACGGCACAACGGAGACACAGGCGCAGACGTGCAGCAGGGACCCGTCCAAAGGATTCTTTTTAGATTAAGACCCTGCGTCAACCTTTTTTACTGTCTCTTGTTGATACACATCCCTCGGATTCTCAGTATAATTGAGAAGGATGCTGGCATCTTGGCGTGTGGCCACGTCAGAATAATGCACGTACCTGGACACCAGGGGCTTCTTACAAAGGACACTGTTCAGGCCCGGTTTATACCATAAAGACCGAATACCTTAGGGAGTGTTCGGCGTCGCGAGTTTGGCCTTATATGCATCAGCTCCGAATCATGTCTTTGGTCAAATGTTGGGTTTGCCCGGCTCCTATGTTTTGGTACCTTACGTTCCACTCTATCGGCTAAGGTAGCACTAGGAGAACTACTGCGATTGTGCCTCGGGTCATCCGAACGAGCGCCACAATAGAGAAAGCCGAAAACTGACTATCATGATATAGCGTGAGACTGGTCAACTACTCGATGACCTATCGGAATGTTAGAATTCCTCCGCCTTAACGAAGGCCGTTTCTCGGTCAGGCATCTACGCACCCCGAGTTCGGGAGAGTGCGGAGCCACCAGGGGCTATATAGTAGCCCCACCATCAAACTCCTATGGCTGAGTGAAAGTGTTAAAGCATTATAGTCCGGTTGCCTCGTTCGCTGCGCTATCACCCCCTTACTAGGGCCAAGATGTTGGGTTAAGTGTGAACACGCATCTTCTGTGAACACTTCCACATTATATGCGTGGGGGCTGAAGCCGACGACTGCAATCTTTCAGGTTATACACATGTATACATAGACGGCCGCACAAGAGGCATCATATTACTTTTAGGCAAAAGTATAAACAAAGGCTTAATAAATTTCATAAAAACATTGTGTTTACAATGGGAATAAATGTCACTCAAACATAATATTCTTCAAGCACTGGGCCTCTATCAAACGGGCTCCCTCGAGAACCTCTTCGAAATAGTGCTCGGCAGCCACTCGGCCTATGGCCGAACCCTGCGCCGCAATAGTGGTAGCATCCATCTCCGCCCAGTATGCTTTAACACGGGCAAGGGCCATCCGCAAGCCTTCTATGCACGCCGACCTCTTCATCGCATTGATGCGCGGCACCGCACCAAGGAACTACTACACTAAGCTGAAATAGCTGTTCGGCTTCGGCTTTTCCGGCCACAGCTGATCCACGACAGACCTCATGGCGAGTCCGAACAACCTATTTAGTTCGGCCCATTCGGCTAGCTGATCAGTCAATGGAAGCGGACGCTCTGGAACGTTAAATTGCGACCAGAACAGCTTGTCCACTTCACAGTCTATTTGATCTCGGAAGTATTTTATCGCATCAACAGTGCTCGCCGCCAAGTCCATATATGCGTCTGCCGAACTCCACGGCCGATCCAGAGGGGCATACCGTGGATCTCCGAACATCCTCCGCAGCATGAAGGGCTTCCCAGCCGCAATATCCCCGGCTTCACGTAGTTCCTCCTTCGCTCTCATGGCAGAGCGAGTCTCCTTGGCCGCCATCGTGGCCTTTTCGAGGTCCGCCGCCTTCACTTGGTTCTTTTCTTCAAGGAACTGGCAACGGTCGGCAGTGTCTTTTAACTTTACAGCCATCTTGGCCATCTTCTCCTTGCTCTCGCAATGCGCGGCCTTCTCGGCTTTCAACTCTTCGGCCGCCTTGAAAGCAGCCGCATTACAACTCCTTGCTTGCTCTTTGGCTCGGGCAAATTCCGCCCGAGGGGTCTCCACGGTGGAAGCTCCATCTGTAGTCACAACATATTAAAGATACTGGCATCATGCTGCTCTTACTATGTGACATTCACCAGACAACATTACTTACCCTGTGCCTTGTCAAGCCACTTGTTAACAAGCTCGATGTCGGCATCTGCCGCATCCAGTTGCCGCTTTAGTTCGGCAAACCCATCAGTCCGGCCAGCCACCGGAGCTTCCATCACCTGCACATAAAGCGGTTTGGTTACTACCTGGGACTACGATCCTCTTTTCGCTGCCGTTCTCGATGACAACCAGAGTCTCAGGGGCTACTATCTACACAGCCCATTCCCGTCGAAGGTGGGCATGGCGGCCGCAATTTTCGCTCCGTTTGGGCGGCGGTACAAGTGAACACCTGTGTTCGGTGGATACCCTTGGTCGTCCCCGACCAGGAGACAGAGAGCCACACCCAGTTCCTCGTCTGTCAGGGAACATGGGCTCAGGCGGAGGTCGTCCTCCTCATCCCCGAGCTTCCATAAGGGGCGCGAGCGCGCCTGGAGCGAGGCCATGCGCTGCACCAGGACTTCCTTGACGATCATGGCCCCCGTCAGCTTCGCCGCCTTTGGGTCGTCAAGCTTCAGGTCGGCGGCCATCTTCTCCAACACCTTCTGCGCCAGGGGGTCGGTGAGCTTCGCGTTGGGCCACGCATCATGAGGCAAGGGCCTCTTTGTCGGCAGCGACAACCGAGCATGGGAGCATTTGGCGTCCATAAGGACCCACTTGCTCCTAAAGTTCTCGGCCTTCTTCCTGACCTTCGAGATCGCGTTGGAGCCGTTGGCCGTGACAAAGTTGGCACACCCCGAGCAATGGCCGTCCTTGTTCTGGAGGTAGAAGAAGTGGCGGAGAAGTGCCACGGACGGCATCACCCCCACAAACGCCTCGCAATACAAAGCAAAGATCGATAGGAGGAGGATGGAGTTGGGGTGAAGATGAAGAGCGTTCAACTTGTAGTGGCTGAGGACGGCGTAGAAGAAATCAGAGAAGGGAGGGACCAGCCCTGCGACGATGCTACTAACGAAGAAGGGGTAGAAGGTGCTGTCCGAGGCCTCTGGCTCGGCAGAGCCGACCCAAAGCGCGGTCTTCCCCTTCTCTTTGCTGCCCTCTGTCGTCATCAGGAGCGTGGTGGCGAGTTTATTCTCCGAAACGCTGGGCGCACTGAGAGACGGCTCATGCCAGGCGGGCGGAGGAGCTGGCCTTTGCCTTGCCGGAAGCCATTGATTGCAGGATCGAAGGAAAATTGGTGTGGATCTGGAGTCTTTGGGAGCGAGAAGCAACAAAGGGGATGTGGAGCAAGACGAAGGGAGGCAATGGGGAAGCGGAGACGCCCACGACCTATCAATCGCCACGCGTCAATCGAGGCCGCGGGCTATTGGGGCCCACAGCGCTCCGCACTTGACCCTTGGCTTCACCTCGAAGCCAATTCTGAGCGCGCCTTGGTCCCGGGGGCTACCGTCGGCGTCCTGGGAACGGGGGTACCCAAACTTGCCTACCTACGGCCCAGCGCGTGGCTCATCCAGCGGCCTAGTACGGCCCATCTTCATCAACAACCACTCAAGACCCTCGCGAGGGGCCAAGCCTCGCGAGGCGGACGACACAAGACCTCCTCTGGGGCGGCCTCGCTAGGCTGGCTCCCAAGAAGCGGGGATATCTATGTAAGGGGCTCCTCGCGAGGTCCGTGCGACGTGAGCCATGACGACCAGGCCTAGGCGGGCACCTGCAGGCGCAGGGTGCCAGTTTCCTCTTTGGTGCTAAAGGGGCAAGTGCAGGCGAGGAGTCCCGAGGCATCAGGCAAAGATTTCCATATCGGTGCAACAAGACCAAGACTAGCAGGACAGTAGAACGGAGGTCACCGCGGAGCCCACAACTACATCACCAATAGAGCCTATGGCAGGCGAAGACCACTTTTTGTCAAGATAGCTTATACTAGTTGTCCCCCTTTGAAATTGGCGGTTGTGGGATCCCTTCCCGCCTAAACATTTGGGAATAGGACCAGGGCCTTTATAAATAGGACTAGCCACCATCGTAGAAGGGGATCGGCTCATCTTGGATCGGATCCATTCCACCAAGGCCATCTCACCAGCTCATCAAGCTCAAGAACACCTCTCTTCAGAAGGCTGTTCGCCCACTGTACTAGTTCATCCTCAGCCTACAAGGGAATCCTCCGCACCTGTAACACCCCGAGACCGATGTGCCAGGTGTCGTCCAGTTATTCACTGTTGTTTGCCTTGTCATTGCTTGCGTGTCATGCATTGCATATCATGTCATCATGTGCGTTGCATTTGCATACGTGTTCATCTCATGCATTCGAGCATTTTCCCCATTGTCCGTTTTGCATTCCGGCGCTTCGTTCTCCTCCGGTGGTCAATTCTAACTTTCTTTCATATGTAGGGATTAAAAATTTCCGGATTGGACCGAGACTTGCCAAGCGGCCTTGGTTTACTACCGGTAGACCTCCAACGGTTAACCGAGGGACAGAAAAGGTCTCGTGTGTGTTGCATCCCAACACCCCTCCAAAGTGGCCCAAAAACCCACCAAAATCCTCTCCATCATCTAGAGCGTTCGACCACGATCGCGTGGCCGAAAACCGCACCTCATTTGGACTCTCCTAGCTCCCTCTACCTATATATATGTGATCCCCTTTGAAATTTTCGCGGATGAAACCCTAGCCATCTTCCTCCTCGCGCCCGGGCGCATCTCCACGCCGCGCCGGACATGTCCGCTCGGTCGCCACCTCATCCCGGCCAATCGCCGGTCGACACATCAGCTGCGCCACCCCTCTCCTCCACTCAGGAGCCGACACTTGTCACCGCCGCCTCCCACCACCGCGCGGCCCGCGGAGCCCAGATCCGGCCCGCACGGGCCCGGTCGCCGCCGCTGTCGCCCGCAGGCGCGTGCACAAACTTGTCGCCGCGCCTCTCGCAGGAGACGCCGTGCTCCGCCGCCCATTCGCCGGTCAGCGCCGCCGCATCCTCGCCGTCTCGCCGCATGGAACCGCGCGCCGCCACGCGCCCCATCACCGGCCACCGCGCCTCCCTAACGCCGCCGCTCCGGTCGCCGTCCGGCCTCGTTGTCGCCGGATCCGGGGGCGCCATGCCCGGATCCGCCTTCCGCCGTCGCCAGCTCGCAGCTCCGGGCCGGATCCGGCAAGATCTGGCCGGGCAACCGCCGCCGCCGCCCTACGTCCTCTGCATCAGAAGAGCGCGAGGACGCCGACGACTCCCGCTCGCCTCCGCTCGTGGGCCCCGTCCGTAGTCCGGCCCACCTCAGCCTCCCAAGCCTGCCTCGGCCTGCCTCTCCGTCCTTCTGGGCTCGGCCCAGTGGTGAGCGCCTCTAAATCCCGCCCGAGCATCTATTAGCTATCCTCCGTTCGCCTGTTTTTTTTGCTAAGTGCCCAGATCTGCCACATTTTATTGCATGTTCATCGCATCGTAACTGTGCATCCGTCGTTCCGATTCATGCATATAGCATATCAAATTATTCGACTCAGAGAGCACATGATTTCATTCCATTGCATCATTTTCATTTGAGTTCATCTTGATGCCCGAAATGCTGTTGGAAGAATGCTATTTGAGATAATTGTCAGATCTGCTGCTCCAATTAGATATTTGTCATTTTTGCCATGATTAATGTGTGCATGATATGCCCCTGAGCTCTACATGAGTTTTGTTAGATGTTTTGCCATCTTTCCAGAGGTGCAACCCACGTATTTTTGTGATGTGTGTGGTGACTAGCCCAAGCTTGCAAAGTGGAGCATTCGTTACTGCTGATTTCAGGGACTTAGGAATTCTCCAAGTCCTTGATCTGTTTATCTCGTTATGCCATATGTTCATATTGTTTCCTAGTGATCCGTGCCTCTTTTGAGGATGATCAATAAGGATGTTTTGTTAATCTTGTAGTGCTCTATCCATCCATGCCTTTGTTTGCAATTATGGAGCACCCTAGCTTGAGTCAATCGAGCTCTACTTTTGCTACTTCGTGAATCTGGGCAGATTGTCTACTTGTTTGCAATTTTGCCGAGGATGTTGTAGTTGATCCGTGCATGCTATGTTATTGTTCTTGCCATGTCTAGCTTGCATTTTGTGTATTCTTGATGGTTGTATTCTTAGATTGTCATGACTTTCTCCATAGTGAGTGCATCGAGCTCGTAAACATGCCTACTTGATTTCTGTTTCAGCATGTTCCAGTTTTCACTAAGTCTGAGAACTGATTATGTTTTTGCCATGTTCACATGCTTGCAAATGTATTTTCTGATTCCTTTTGGCTCAAGGTCACCAAGGGACTTTTGTTAAGCTCTTTGAGTAGCTCCATGCCATACTTTACTTTGCCATGTTCAGGCCTCTAGCATGTAGTTTTGTTGCTCCAAAGAGTGCTATGTGAACTGAAATTCCAGACAAGTGTTAATTTCACTATGTCTGGGATCTGTTTACCATATGCATTTTTGCCATGCTTGTTTGAACCTGTTAATGGATGAATTGGCCGTAGCTCAGTGCTAGACTTTTGTTAAGCATCTTGTATGCATCCCTTCCATGTATTTTGATGCCATTTTTGGATGTTGTAGCATGTTCATCTTGTTGCATTTAGATGGCTACTTGCTGTAAATCGCAGAACGTGGTCATATTTGAATTGCTTGCCATTTCCAAACCGTAACTCTGATTCCGGGATTCTTTATATTGTTTTCAAGCGATTTCATCTCATCTTTCCAGTGGAACACTTGGAATTCCAGGTTGAGGCCAGGTTCATACATTCCTTGTCACATCTTGCATATGCATCCCGCATCGCATTCTGCTTAGCATATCATCTTTGCATCATATTGTTTGAGCGTTGCACGTGGTTGATTGTGTCCTTGTTGCTTGTTTGTCTTATTTGGGTAGAGCCGGGAGACGAGTTCGCTAACGAGGAGCCCGTTGAGTTTGCTTTCGAGGATCCAGTCAACTCTGACAACTTTGCAGACAAGATGATCATACCCTCGAAATCACTACTATCTTTGCTTTGCTAGATGCTCGCTCTTTTGCTATGCCTATGCTACGATGCCTACCACTTGCTTTCAAGCCTCCCAAATTGCCATGTCAAACCTCTAACCCACCATGTCCTAGCAAACCGTTGATTGGCTATGTTACCGCTTTGCTCAGCCCCTCTTATAGCGTTGCTAGTTGCAGGTGAAGATTGGAGACCGTTCCTTGTTGGAACATTATCTACTTGTTGGGATATCATTATATTGCCATGTTATCTTAATGCATCTATATACTTGGTAAAGGGTGGAAGGCTCGGCCTCTTGCCTAGTGTTTTGTTCCACTCTTGCCGCCCTAGTTTCCGTCATATCGGTGTTATGTTCCCGGATTTTGCGTTCCTTACGCGGTTGGGTTATAATGGGAACCCCTTGATAGTTCGCCTTGATTAAAGCTTTTCCAGCAATGCCCAACCTTGGTTTTACCATTTACCACCTAGCCTCTTTTTCCCTTGGGTTTCCGGAGACGAGGGTCATCTTATTTAAGCCCCCCCGGGCCAGTGCTCCTCTGAGTGTTAGTCCAACCGAGCGATGTTCGGGGCTACCAGGGGCAACTTTGGGCTGGCCTACCCGATGTCATGCTCATCCGGTGTGCCCTGAGAACGAGATATGTGCAGCTCCTGTCGGGATTTGTTGGCACATCTGGGAGGTGTTGCTGGATTTGTTTTAACCTGTCGAAGTGTCTTGAAGAACCAGGATACCGAGTCTGATCGGAACGTCTCGTGAGGAGGTCTATTCTTTCGTTGACCATGAGAGCTTGTCATGGGCTAAGTTGGGACTCCCCTACAGGGATTTGAACTTTCGAAAGCCGTGCCCGCGGTTATGGGCAGATGGGAATTTGTTAATGTCCGGTTGTAGATAACTTGAACCTTAACTTAATTAAAATGAGTCAACTGCGTGTGTAACCGTGATGGTCTCTTTCCGGCGGTGTCCGGGAAGTGAACATGGTGTTGGAGTTATGCTTGACATAGGTTGTTATAGGATCACTTCTTGATCATAGCTCTTCGTTCGTGCTTTGCTTTCTCTTCTCGCTCTCTTTTGCGAACAGGTTAGCCACCATATATGCTAGTCGCTTGCTGCAGCTCCACCTCATACCTTTGCCTTACCCATAAGCTTAAATAGTCTTGATCGCGAGGGTGCGAGATTGCTGAGTCCCCGTGACTCATAGATACTTCAAAAACTAGCTTGCAGGTGCCGATGAGTCCATGCAAATGACGCAACCAAGCTCAGGAGGAGCTCGATGAAGATCTTGTCCTTTGTGTCGTTTCGTTCTAGTTGATCAGTAGTGGAGCCCAGTTGGGGTCGATCGAGGACCATGTCGCATTTGGGGTTCTTCTTTTATTTTGGTTCCGTAGTCGGACCTTGATTGTATCTGGTTGTTGTAATGCTTTATTCATGTAATTGTGTGAAGTGGCGATTGTAAGCCAACTATGTATCTTTTCCCTTATGTATTACATGGGTTGTTTGCGAAGATTACCTCCCTTGCGACATTGCTTTCAATGCGGCTATGCCTCTAAGTCTTGCTTTGACACGTGGGGGATATAGCCGCATCGAGGGCGTTACAAGTTGGTATCAGAGCCTTCCCCGACCTTACGAGCCCCATTGCTTGATCGTTTTTAGCGGCCGAGTTGTGTCTAGAAAAATGTTTTGAGTCATTCAGGAATTATATATCGGAGATTTTAGGAATTCTTTTTGCTTCCCAGTCTCCTCATCGCTCTGGTAAGGCATCCTGACGTAGAGTTTTGACTCTTCTCTTCTCAAATTTCACAAAAAAAAATTTAGGATCACGCGGGTATCTTGGAATCATTCCGATGGTTTTATGACGAGAACATTGTCTTGGTGCCTCCTGTCAGGGGTTTTGTGGAAGTGTCCCGGGGAGTTGAGCTCTGAGGTGTTGTCGTCATAATTTTATCGTTGCAGTTCTGGAATACCTGAGTTTAGTATGCCGACATCGAAAATCTCTTTTATGCAGTTCGTTGGTGAGATAACCTCGACGCCACCCAGTACTGGGGCGGGAGTTCGGGAGTATTGCCATAACTTGTATAACGGATGCTTTTCGAAGGTTGAGGTAGACGATTTCCGAAGGTTTCTTGGTTATGTGTTGAAGGATGGATACAGCTGGATGTAGGATTTGCTAGTTTGGGTGAGATATTATGCTTCCCCTGTATCCCCAACACCTGATTGCATAACCGGAAAGGTTCGGGAGTTTCATAGGTGGGAATTCAAGTAGCTCTTAGGATATCTTTCCAACAAATGTATGATATGAAATTGGGGTTCGACGTCTAGTGGTCCGCCTATTCACGGTCGGTTATACAGTGGTCTCGTTGTGTCTTAAAGAGTCCTTGGCTATGCCGACTCGGGGACGCTTCGTATGTCATGTGCACTGCCTTGTACATGATGGTGCTGTACGATCGAGCCCGTGTAGGCCCCACCACGAAAACTTCGGACGAAATCTCTATCATATGTTTGTTCTGGCTTATTCTGCAAGCCAACCCTTTGTTTTTGTTTTGAGTTGTGATATTCGAGTTGCTTCGAAGACAAATGTTGATTCCATACCTTTCCTAAGCGGTGTTCTCGTATTCCTATGTGGATACCAATCCTTCTTGATCATCAAGATTGTTTTCATCAATCCTTTTTTAACCGGTTTGCTTCTCTTCAAGTGGATCCAAACATTTCAACATCCGCAAGATCCAATCTCAGCTTTCTCAACGGTGTTTGTTCATCCATCCCAAGTTGTCTTTGTTTTCCCATCCTCCCACCCTTGTTTTCTTCAAGGACTCAGATTTCTTATTCAAGTATCCTTTGATTCATGTGAAGTCTCTCCATTCTTTTCCTTCATGTTCTTACCCGGTGATTCTCAAGAAAATTCTAATGGAGTTTCAAGTTCATCGTTCTTCATTTTTTTCTTCTCCGGTGGTTTCAAGTCAAGCTTTGTGATCATATCCTTTTCCTCGTTCCAAATGTTTTCTCATACCGGTGCACCTTATATTCAGTCATTCCACGCTCGTTATTCTATTGTTCCAGAGTGCTCAAGATATCTCGATGATTCGTGTTTTCCACTCTGCTTTCGTTCAAGCTATTTCGAGGATGTTATCTCATTCAAGTCATTTAATTCAACCGGTGCTTTCTCTCTTTTGAATCATTCAACATTGTTTCTTTTGAGTGGGCCCTAACCCACAGGTCTTTTCCCAGGATCTCACCTGACTCTTCTTATTCTCCCGGAGTTAGTATCAAATTCATTTCAATGTTTGACGTAAGAATGAATTTTCATCAATCAGATGTGTTTCTCAAAGATCTCTCAATTTCTTTTCATCATGGGTTCAACCTTTCTAATATTCATCCCGGAGTATCTCAACAACTCATGATGGTATTTCCCATCGTCATTCTCAGTTTGGAAGACCGAAGAAGATTCTTCTTTCAACCTTGCTCCATTCTCTTTGAGATTCGTCATTATAGCTTGATACCATCCTCTCATAATTATTTTCGATTGTGATAATTCTTTTCACCAATCCGGAGCATTTCATGAGTTGTTTTCCATTTCTTTTCCCCGAAGCCCATCATTTAAGAAGACTTATTCATTCTCAGCTTTCCGCTCTCAATCTCTAAATCTTACCGGTGCGTCGCTCAAATATTCTCTAATAAGTTTGTAATCCCTTCGTTTTCATGTATCTAGTTTGTCTCAAGTATATTCGTTCATTTCATAATTCTTCCAGGTGATTCGTCATGTTTTATTAGTTCTTTTTCAATCCTTATGGTGGTTCTTCCAAGATTCTTCTTCCTTCATTTACCATATCAATGTATTCGTTGTTTTCTATCCTATCGGTGACTTGTTGAAGACTTTCTCAAGTTTGCGCCATATCTCTCTTAATATTTCTACAAGGATAGGTAGTATGCCAAATCCGTTGCTTGTCAGCAATTACATTGTCGAAGGATACGCATAACATAATTGTTATTCTTGTTCCATCCAAGTGATTAATTCCTTTTTCGGAGTCGTTCATCATATCATATTCTCAGTTCGAGATGCCTTGTCTTTTCTTTCCCGGAGTTCCAAGCTCTAATTATCACGGATATCCATCTAAATCATTGCAAGGGTTCACCTTGTGTTTTCAATTTATCTTTATTTTTATTCTTTTATTACCAGAGTTCTTCATGAAGGTTCTACTTGATGGATTCATCAAGGATTTAATTCCTTCTCGAAGTGTTCATCGACAGTCTTTGCTAAGAAGCTCAAGCTTTCTTCTTCTTGCTATCCGGAGTGCAATTCTTTCTACCATATTATCGGAGGTGGAATTATGTCATTCTTGATAATTTGAGTTCATGTTTCATGATTCACATATTATTAAGAATGAGGTATTTTAAATCCATCAATCTCGTCATTGAAGTATCTTGGGTTATATTTCACCTAAAGCTTTCCCTAAGGATTGTTGCTATCTATGGTGCTCATAAGTGACCCAAGTTCTTCTTTTAACCTCCCGGTGAAATATTTTCTCATCTCCTTGTTCATTCCAATCCAATTTTTTTCCCGTGAGTGGCAGGTTGTCACCTCATAATTTGAGATGTATTCCATAAGACAATATCAAGCTTATTCCTTCCGTTGTTGGTTTTCCAACAGCTCCGTTCTGGCATTTGTTGTAAACGTGCTCCCTCGAGATCTTGTTTCCCTTCGTTCATCCCATTCCATTCTACTCTTTTGGTTCCGGAGGCATTGTGATGTTGCTCTCTCCAACCCATCTTCTTGCTTTATCATATCATGTTCTTTTCATGCCTATCCTTTTAACCGGAGTGTTGTGCCATTTTGTTCAAGTTCTTTTCTTCTTATCAAGTCTTGCATCTCTTTCCAACCGGAGCGCTATACGAATTTGTTCTTCTTTGTTCCTCCTTTCTATCGGTGTGTTTTCAATTTTGATCATCTCCGTTGTATTCATTTCTCGTATTTGCTTAACCTCTTCAAGGTTCGTGGTTTCACTCGTTTGTCAAAGAAGCAACTTAGTTTTACCTCTCCTCTCTTCTCTTCCGTTGTTCCTCCGGTGCCATTCTAGATCTCGTGACGAGATCCTCTCGTAGTGGTGGAGTGTTGTAACGCCCCGAGACCGATGTGCCAGGTGTCGTCCAGTTATTCGCTGTCGTTTTCCTTGTCATTGCTTGCGTTTCATGCATTGCATATCATGTCATCATGTGCACTGCATTTGCATACGTGTTCATCTCATGCATTCGAGCATTTTCCCCGTTGTCCGTTTTGCATTCCGGCACTTCGTTCTCCTCCAGTGGTCAATTCTACCTTTCTTTCATATGTGGGGATTAAACATTTCCGGATTGGACCGAGACTTGCCAAGCGGCCTTGGTTTACTACCGGTAGACCTCCAACGGTTAACCGAGGGACCGAAAAGGCCTCGTATGTGTTGCAGCCCAACACCCCTCCAAAGTGGCCCAAAAACCCACCAAAACCCTCTCCATCATCTAGAGCGTTCGATCACGATCGCGTGGCCTAAAACCGCACCTCATTTGGACTCTCCTAGCTCCCTCTACTTATATATATGTGATCCCCTTCGAAATTTTCGCGGATGAAACCCTAGCCATCTTCCTTCTCGCGCCCGGACGCATCTCCACGCCGCGCCGGACATGTCCGCTCGGTCGCCACCTCATCCCGGCCAATCGCCGGTCGACACATAGCTGCGCCACCCTCTCCTCCACTCAGAGAGCCGACAATTGTCACCTCGCCGCCTCGCCAGTCCACACGGTGGCCCGCGGAGCCTAGATCGGCTCCGCACGGGCCCAGGTCGCCGCCGGCCGTCGCCCGCCGGCGCGTGGCACTCGTCGCCGCGCCTCTCGCAGGAGACGCCGTGCTCCGCCGCCCCGTTCGCCGGTCAGCGCCGCCGCATCCTTGCCGCCTCGCCACATGGAACCGCGCGCCGCCACGCGCCCCATAACCGGCCACCGCGCCTCCCTGACGCCGCCGCTCCGGTCGCCGTCCGGCCTCGTCATCGCCGGATCCGGGGGCGCCATGCCTGGATCCGCCTTCTGCCATCGCCAGCTCGCAGCTCCGGGCCGGATCCACCTTCCGCCGTCGCCAGCTCGTAGCTCCGGGCCGGATCCGGCGAGATCCGGCCGGGCAACCGCCGCCGCCGTCCTACGTCCTCTGCGTCGGCAGAGCGCAAGGACGCCGACGACTCCCGTTCGCCTCCGCTCGTGGGCCCCGTCCGTAGTCTGGCCCACCTCGGCCTCCCAAGCCTGCCTCAGCCTGCGTCTCCGTCCTTCTGGGCTCGGCCCAATGGTGAGTGCCTCTAAATCCCGCCCGAGCGTCTATTAGCTATCCTCCGCGCGCCTGTTTTTTTGCTAAGTGCCCAGATCTGCCACATTTTATCGCATGTTCATCGCATCGTAACTGTGCATCCGTAGTTCCGATTCATGCATATAGCATATCAAAATGTTCGTCTCAGAGAGCACATCATTTCATTCCATTGCATCATTTTCATTTCAGTTCATCTTGATGCCCGAAATGCTGTTGGAAGAATGCTATTTGAGATAATTGTCAGATCTGCTGCTCCAATTAGATATTTTTCATTTTTGCCATGATTAATGTGTGCATGATATGCCCCTGAGCTCTACATGAGTTTTCTTATATGTTTTCCATCTTTCCAGAGGTGCAACCCATGTATATTTTTTATGTGTGTGGTGACTAACACAAGCTTGCAAAGTGGAGCATTCGTTAATGCTGATTTCAGGGACTTAGGAATTCTCTAAGTCCTTGATCTGTTTATCTCATTATGCCATATGTTCATGTTGTTTCCTAGTGATCCGTTCCTCTTTTGAGGATGATCTGTGAGGATGTTTTGTTAATCTTGTAGTGCTCTATCCATCCATGCCTTTGTTTGCAATTATGTAGCACCCTAGCTTGAGTCAATCAAGCTCTACTTTTGCTACTTCGTGAATCTGGGCAGATTGTCTACTTGTTAGCAATTTTGCCGAGGATGTTGTAGTTGATCCGTGCATGCTATGTTATTGTTCTTGCCATGTCTAGCTTGCATTTTGTGTATTCTTGATGGGTGTATGCTTAGATTGTCATGACTTACTCCGTAGTGAGTGCATCGTTCTCGTAAACATGCCTACTTGATTTCTGTTTCAGCATGTTCTAGTTTTCAGTCTGAGAACTGATTATGTTTTTGCCATGTTCACATGCTTGCAAATGTATTTTCTGATTCCTTTTGGCTCAAGGTCACTAAGGGACTTTTTTTAAGCTCTTTGAGTAGCTCCATGCCATACTTTACTTTGCCATGTTCAGGCCTGTAGCATGTAGTTTTGTTGCTCCAAAGAGTGCTATGTGATCTGAAATTCCAGACAAGTGTTAATTTCACCAAGTCTGAGATCTGTTTACCATATGCATTTTTGCCATGCTTGGTTGAACCTGTTAATGGATGAATTGGCCGTAGCTCAATGCTAGACTTTTGTTAAGCATCTTGTATGAATCCCTGCCATGTATTTTGATGTCATGTTTGGATGCTCTAGCATGTTCATCTTGTTGCATTTAGATGGCTACTTGCTGTAAATCGCAGAACACGGTCATATTTGAATTGCTTGCCATTTCCAAACGGTAACTCCGATTCCGGCGTTCTTTATATCGTTTTCAAGAGATTTCATCTCATATTTCCAGTGGCACACTTGGAATTCCATGTTGAGGCCAGTTCATACATTCCCTGTCACATCTTGCATATGCATCCCGCATCGCATCCCGCATAGCATATCATCTTTGCATCATATTGTTTGAGCCTTGCACGTGATTGATTGTGTCCTTGTTGCTTGTTTGTCTTGTTTGGGTAGAGCCGGGAGACGAGTTCGCTAATGAGGAGCCCGTTGAGTTTGCTTTCAAGGATCCAGTCAACTCTGACAACTTTGCAGGTAAGATGATCATACCCTCAAAATCACTACTATCTTTGCTTTGCTAGATGCTCGCTCTTTTGCTATGCCTATGCTACGATGCCTACCACTTGATTTCAAGCCTCCCAAATTGCCATGTCAAACCTCTAACCCACCATGTCCTAGCAAACCGTTTATTGGCTATGTTACCGCTTTGCTCAGCCCCTCTTATAGCGTTGTTAGTTGCAGGTGAAGATTGGAGACCGTTCCTTGTTGGAACATTATCTACCTGTTGGGATATCATTATATTGCCATGTTATCTTAATGCATCTATATACTTGGTAAAGGATGGAAGGCTCGGCCTCTCGCCTAGTGTTTTGTTCCACTCTTGCCACCCTAGTTTCCGTCATATCGGTGTTATGTTCCCGGATTTTGCGTTCCTTATGCGGTTGGGTTATAATGGGAACCCCTTGATAGTTCGCCTTGATTAAAGCTTTTCCAGCAATGCCCAACATTTGTTTTACCATTTCCCACCTAGCCTCTTTTGCCCTTGGGTTTCCGGAGCCCGAGGGTCATCTTATTTAAGCCCCCCCCCCCCGGGCCAGTGCTCCTCTGAGTGTTGGTCCAACCGAGCGATGTCAGGGGCTACCAGGGGCAACTCTGGGCTGGCCTACCAGACGTCTTGCTCATCCGGTGTGCCCTGAGAACCGAGATATGTGTAGCTCCTATCGGGATTTGTCGGCACATCTGGGTGGTGTTGCTGGATTTGTTTTAACCTGTCGAAGTGTCTTGAAGAATCGGGATACCGAGTCTGATCGGAACGTCTCGGGAGGAGGTCTATTCCTTTGTTGACCATGAGAGCTTGTCATGGGCTAAGTTGGGACTCCCCTGCAGGGATTTGAACTTCCAAAAGCCGTGCCCGCGGTTATGGGCAGATGGGAATTTGTTAATGTCCGGTTGTAGATAACTTGAACCTTAACTTAATTAAAATGAGTCAACTGCGTGTGTAACCGTGATGGTCTCTTTCCGGCGGTGTCCGCGAAGTGAACACGGTGTTGGAGTTATGCTTGACGTAGGTTGTTATAGGATCACTTCTTGATCATAGTTCTTCATTCGTGCTTTTCTTTCTCTTCTCGCTCTCTTTTGCGAACAGGTTTGCCACCATATATGCTAGTCGATTGCTGCAGCTCCACCTCATACCTTTACCTTACCCATAAGCTTAAATAGTCTTGATCGTGAGGGTGCGAGATTGCTGAGTCCCCGTGACTCACAGATACTTCAAAAACCAGCTTGCAGGTGCCGATGAGTCTGTGCAGATGACGCAACCAAGCTCAGGAGGAGCTCAATGAAGATCTTGTCCTTTGTGTCGTTTCGTTCTTGTTGATCAGTAGTGGAGCCCAGTTGGGGTCGATCGGGGACCGTGTCGCCTTTGGGGTTCTTCTTTTATTTTGGTTCGGTAGTCGGACCATGATTGTATCTGGTTGCTGTAATGCTTTATTCATGTAATTGTGTGAAGTGGCGATTGTAAGCCAACCATGTATCTTTTCCCTTATGTATTACATAGGTTGTTTGAGAAGATTACCTCACTTGCGACATTGCTTTCAATGCGGTTATGCCTCTAAGTCGTGCTTCGACACGTGGGAGATATAGCTGCATCGAGGGCGTTACAGCACCACACTGGAGTAGGGTATTACACCACATCGATGGCTCGAACGAGTATAAACTCTCGTGTCTCTTGTTCCTTGGGTTCGACGAGCAAGGCCTAGAGATCGTTGCAAGAGTGAGCGGGAGAGAGAGAGAGAGAGAGAGAGAGAGAGATCTTCCTGTGCACCCCATTGCTAGAACCTCAAGGGTTTGCCGGCACCCACGATCCGACAAATTCCACGGCAAGCAGATCCACCAGCCCGCTCAGGGCTTCCAAACCATTCCTCTCACATGGCCGTTCGCGGTCTGGGGGCTGGACATCTTGGGACAATTCCCACGAGTGCCCACGGGCTACCGCTACCTCTACATCACCATTGGCAAGTTCACCAAGTGGGCAGAGGTGGAAGCCGTTCGCACCACCCCGGCCAGCTCGACAGTCAAGTTCATAAATGGCCTCGTGAGCCACTTCGGGGTCCCTAATCGTATCATCACTAACAACGGGTCGCAGTTCACTAGCAACCTCTTAAAAATGTACTGTGCTAACCTTGGAACGCAGATATGCTATGCCTCGGTGAGGGAGTCGTGGACTAAGGGGTCCTCGGGCATTCGGCCTATTGGACATGGGCCGGACTGATGGACTGTGAAGATACAAGACCGAAGACTCTCACCCGTGTCCGGATAGGACTCTCCTTGGCATGGATGGAAAGCTTGGCGTTCGGATATGAAGATTCCTTTCTCTGTAACTGACCTTGTACAACCCTAGTCCCCTCCGGTGTCTATATAAACCGGAGGGTTTAGTCCGTAGACGTGATCATAATCATATAGGTAGACTTTTAGGGTTTTAGCCATTACGATCTCATGGTAGATCTACTCTTGTAACACCCATACTCATCAATATTAATCAAGAAGGACGTAGGGTATTACCTCCATCAAGAGGGCCCGAACCTAGGTAAAACTTCGTGTCCCTTGTCTCCTGTTACCATCGGCCTAGATGCATAGTTCGTGACCCCCTACCCGAGATCCGCCGGTTTTGACACCGACATCGGTGCTTTCATTGAGAGTTCCACTTTGTCATCTTCAAGAGGTTCGATGGCTCCGTCAATCATATACAATGATGCAGCCCTGAGGGAGATCTTTCTCCCCGGCCAGATCTTTGTGTTCGGCGGCTTCGCACTACGGGACAACTCGCTTGGCCATCTAGAGCAGATCGACTGCTATGCCCGTGGCCATCAGGTCAGGTTTGGAAGCTTGAACTACGTTGCAGATATTCGCGGAGACTTGATCTTCGACGGATTCGAGCCCACGGCAGCCGCTCCCTGCCACCGCGATGAGCATGACCTAAATTTATCATCAAACCATGCTCAGGAGATAGTGCATGTAAGTGCTCCGTCCCTAGATCCAGAGCAGACTGCGCCATCCAAAGACGGGAAGCTCAACCCCGCCATGGAAGCCATAGAATCAGCGGCGTTGGAGCCACACACAGACCCAATTTCATGTAGGATCCGCGTCATCGAGACAAGGCAGCGCAGACGTGCGATAGGAGGTCCAAATAATTTTTTGTAGACCACACTATCTATTTCGAGCCTATAAAGTGCCTTTTTCCTCAGCCTTCGACCCCCGACATGTCAAATAGCCTGGGTTGTGGCATTATTATCTGTAAAATGGTGATTGACATATCAATCAGGTCCGAGTGAACATAATCTGCATTCAGTATTTGCTTCTTCTACATAACTGAATTTTGCTTCTTCGGTTGTTTCACACACGCACCTCGGCACAAATTGCCAGTGGCTCGATATGGGAACAAGTGAGGCACCGACAAGTCTAAACAGCTTTACAACACACTTCGGCGTCACGAGTTTGGCATTATATGCATCAGCTCCGAATCATGTCTTTGCTCAATAGTTGGGTTTCCCGGCTCCTCTGCTTACTACCTTACGTTCCGCTCTATCGGCTAGGGTAGTTAAGGGAGAACTACTTTGATTGTGTTTTCTGTTCATTTGGTCAACCACCTCAGTAGAGAAAGCTGAAAATTGACTCTCATGATGCGGCGAGAGCTGGTCAACCACTCGATGAATTATCAGAATATTTCACTATTCCTTCCATATTACACGAAGGACCGTTCTTAAGGTCACCTATGTAACGAACGTATTGGGATAACCGCGTACATACCAGGGGCTATATCGTAGACCCACCGCCAAACTCCTATGGCGAAGTGAAAGTGTTAAAGCCCTATAGTCCGATTGCCTAGTTCGCCAACTTGACACCTCCTTCACGGACCAAGACGTTGGGTCAAGAGTGATCAAGTGCTTTTCTGAACACCCCCATATTTTATGCGTGGGGGCCAAAGCCGACGACTGGAAAACTTCCAGATTATACAAAGACAGCCGCATAGGAGGAACCAAAACTTTTAGGCAAAAGTATAAAAAAACGTAGCCTTAATATATCATAATATTGTTTTTTTACAATCTTGGTACATTCACTCGAAGATCATATCCTTCGAGCACTTACCCTCTATCAAGCGAGCGCCCTCTAGGACATCTTCAAAATACTGCTCCAGCATGTGTTTGTCCTTGCCCCTGGGTGGACTCTTCGCTGCAATATCGGTGGCCTTCATCTTCGCCCAATACGTCTTGACACGGGCAAAGGCCATGCGTGCACCTTCAATGCACGCTGATTGCTTCACGGCGTCGGTACGCGGCACCACATCCACAAGTCGATGCACCAAACCGAAATAACTATTCGGAACTAGCTCAGTCAGCCACAGCCGGAGCGCGACGTCCTTCATGGCAGAACCGGATATCTTGTGGAGCTCGGCTGACTGGGCCATCTGTTCGTTCAGCAACAGCGGGCGCTTTGGCGTCCCGAATTGTGACCAGAAAAGCTTCTCCGTTACACACCCTTCTTGTGCTTGGTAAAACTGCGCCGCATCGGAGGTACTCTTCGGCAAGTCCAAGAATGCGTCTGGAGAGCTCCACATTTGATTAAGCAGGGCATACTTCGGATCGGAATTTAGTCCGTAATAGAAATGGCTTACCGGCCGCTATCTCCTCGGCTTGCCGGATCTCCTCCCAAGCCGCTCTCGCCTCAGATCGAGCCTCTCTCCAATCTCGTAAGGCCTTCTCGAGTTTGGCTACTTTAGCCTTGTTCTCGTCCTCGAGTGCTTGGTATTTGCAAGTGACATCCTTTAGATCTTGCTCTATGGAAGATATTCTCTCTTCGCACTAGCGCTGAGTAGCCTTTTCGGCCTTTAACTCCTCAGATACCTTCTTGGCAGCCACATTAATCATCCTGACTTGCTCCTTGGCCCAGACGAGCTCTGCCCGCAGGGTCTCAACCACGGCAGCACCATCTGCAGTTATGCATATTTCAGTATATAATTCTCAGCTTCGTGCTCATATTATTATACATATATAAATTGACCGCCCCAAGACATCCGCCACATCAAGTTTCCTCTTCAGATCGGCAACCTCTATAGCACGGGCAGTCGCCATGGATGAAACAACATGTGTTCCACTTAGTTAGATTAGTTCCTAGGCATATCTTTTTTGATCCTCTGATTGCCTCCTATCGGATGCCAACCAGAGTCTTAGGGGCTACTATCTCTACACGGGTGCATTTTTTTGCATGTAAAGTGCAATTGAAGATATTACATTGCATACCTCGAAGCCTCTTAGAAGGCCCGTGAAGGCTTCATTCAATCCGCTTCTCGCGGACAGAATCCTCTCGGCTACTGTACCCATCAAGGTATGATGTTCCTCTGAGATGGACGCATGTTGCAACATGTCCATCAAGGTATCCATCACCTCCTGATTCCTGGAAGCAGTGATGGGAGTACGGACTCCCTTCGAAGGGATGTGTTTGCTCGACTCTAGAATCGTCTCCGGCTGTAAACCGGATAGCTCGGGGCCTTTATTGTTGGTCCCCGAAGGGGCCTCATGCCCCGATCCCTGGGCCGCTGAAGTATCAACTTTAGGCGCGATCTTCATGGCCCCTCGCACCACTTGTTGATCAGGAGAAATCCTCTGGGATGACACCTCAAAGTCGTCTGCCCTATTGGGGGAGAGGGTCTGGGGAGGTGTCTCGCTTTCCATCATCTCCTGAAGAAGATCCCTCGAGGAGGGGGACTATTGAGGAAAACTGCGTACTGGACTGCAAACATATATTTTCAGATGTTTCCCTTGTAAGCAGAAAGGAGCGGGATATGTTTAGGACACCTTTGTTCACTTACGGTTCGGTTAAAGGCTTGTCCTTACGGAGGAACTATGCGTCAACGTCGTCTTCCGAACCCGAACCACCTGGCAAGGGCATCTTCCCTCGCTTAGGAGCACCTTCCTCTAAATGTTCAGAGGCGGTCCTCTTCTTCCCATATGGGGAAGCGATGTTAGCTTCCCCATCTCTTTTGTCTTCGGAAGAGGAGCCCCAATCTCCCTGGACATAGCCTCTGGTGTACATTTAGAATGGAGGTCACCTTTGGTCTTCTTGTTCTCCTCCTTATCCTCCTTCGCCGGCACTTGATATGGCGAAGGAGCTAGCATCCTTGTTAACATAGGATCGGCTGAGTCTTCGGGAAGAGGGGCCGCACACCTAATTCGTTCCGCCTTCTTTACCCAGCCCCGTGTGAATATGGTTTTCTCAGTATTATGGATGTTTAACTAAACTGTGTTCGGGAGTCGAGTTCTTACCGAGGTATCCGGATGATTGGAGCCGAGGCCGATGTCTTTGGTGGTATCCGGCCACTGCCTTCGTCTCCTGAAGAATAACTTCCACATTCCTTTGTGTGTCATGCCGAAGAAGTGTCGAAGGGTCCGTGGTCCTTCTGGATTGAACTCCCACATGCGGAGGGGCCGTCGCTGCCACGGCAGGACCCGGCGGACTAGCATTGCCTCGATTACATTGATGAGGCTGGTGTCCTTTTCGAGGATGCTCTCGATGTGGCTTTGCAGCGTCTGCACTTCATCAATGGATCCCCAGTCCAGCCCCTTATTTATCCATGATGCGAGCTGCAATGGAGGGCCAGGTCGGAACACAGTTGTAGCTGCCCACTTGGTACCACGAGGTTCAGGGATGTAAAACCACTCCCGCTGCCATAGGTTGGAAGCTTTTGTGAAAGAGCCTTTGGGCCAAAAAGCATTGGTGAGCTTGTTCATCGTGGCACCTCCACACTCTATTTGCTCCCCCTTGATTACCTTCGGCTTCAAGTTAAAGGTCTTGAGCCATAAACCGAAGTGAGGTGTAATGCGGAGAAAGGCGTCGCACATAACAATAAACGCCGAGATGTGAAGGAAGGAGTCCGGAGCTAGATCGTGAAAATCTAGCCCGTAATAAAACACGAGGCCGCGAACGAAGGGGTGGAGAGCGAACCCTAGACCCCAGAGGAAGTGGGAGATGAATACGACCCTCTAGTCGGACTTGGGAGTAGGAATAACCTGTCCTTTAGCAGGGAGCCTATGGGGTGTTTCCGCGGTCAGGTATCTTGCTCTAAGGAGCTTTGCGATATCTTCCTATGTGATAGAGGAGGCCACACACCGGCCTTGAGCGCTGGGCCCGGACATCTCTGGGAGGCTCAGAACAGTTAAGTTCAAACCTAGGTGCTAGAACTCAAGGTTGGAAATGTTGAGGAAGAGGTAGGCGCGGAGGAGAAAGACGGGTCTGTGCCCTTTACAAAGGCAATGAATATCAAATGCCTCCTTGTAGGCCTTAAAGCCTGCCTATTCCCAAGGGATTATGCCAACGGAACGGTTGGGTTATCCATGCCCATATTGAATAGAATCCCGTAACAAGGGGACACGATCTCTACTTCGACAAGACGTGCCAATAAAACCGCATCTTAAAACATGAAGCTGCAGGCTGAAAAATGGTTGGAAATAATGACCGGGCTGTGACATGATGTCATGCCACAAAAGTTGGAAGTGGGTTAGACTCATAAAATATTATACTCTCTACGGATATATGTGGTGCTTGTTTTGCAGAGCCGGACACATTCTTTGTGTTCGAAGGCTGTTTTTGGAGTATTCAAAGGAGGAACCCACCTTGCAATGTCGAAGATAATCTGCGTGTCGGACACCATGTCATTGAAGCCTAGTTCAGGGGCTACTGAGGGAGTCCTGGACTAAGGGGTCTTCGGGCGTCCGGCCTGTTGGACATGGGCCGGACTAATGGGTTGTGAAGATACAAGACCGAAGACTCTCCTCTGTGTCCGGATAGCATTCTCCTTGGCGTGGATGGCAAGCTTGGCATTCGGATATGAAGATTACTTTCTCTGTAAAGGACTTTGTACAACCCTAGTCCCCTCTGGTGTCTATATAAACCCGAGGGTTTCGTCCGTAGAGGTGATCATAATCATAATCATATAGGTTAGAATTCTAGGGTTTTAGCCATTACGGTCTCGTGGTATGTGTACTCTTGTAACCCCCATACTCATCCATATTAATCAACCAGGATGTAGGGTATTACCTCCATGAAGAGGGCCCGAACCTGGGTAAAACTTCGTGTCCCTTGTCTCGTGTTACCATCGACCTCAGACGCACAGTTCGGGACCCCCTACCCGAGATCCGCCGGTTTTGACACCGACACTCGGTGGCACACCTCAGGAGCAACGGCCAAGCTGAGCGCGCCAACACGGAGGTCCTGAGAGGCCTCAAGACAAGAACCTTCAAGAAGAGCGCGAGGCCTGCGGCAGGGTCTGGCTCGATGAGCTTCTGTCCGTGTTGTGGTCCATCCGCACCACCGCCACCAAGCCGACGGGCGATACTCCATTCTTCTTCGTCTATGGGGCCAAAGCGGTTATCCCTCACGAGGTCAAGGATCGCTCCGTGGGGGTCTTAGCATTTGACAAGGCACGCCAGGACGCCACATGGGGATGGACCTCATGGTGGGGGAGGAATGTTGTCGTCAAGCCTTACTCTGGGCGGCAAGGTACCAGCAGGCGCTGCGGCGGTACCACTGGTGCAGCGTCCGCTCCAGGATGCTCGAGGTGGGTGATCTCGTCCTCAGGCGGGTGCTCGCCAGGGAGGG
Organism: Triticum urartu; assembly: GCF_003073215.2. Classification (NCBI taxonomy): domain Eukaryota; kingdom Viridiplantae; phylum Streptophyta; class Magnoliopsida; order Poales; family Poaceae; genus Triticum; species Triticum urartu. Next base: position 311,878,866 of record NC_053022.1, on the reverse strand, counting down.
GCTGCATAAGCTATCACCCATGTGGGAGGGCCCGTTCAGGACTACTTACCTCTCCAGGCCTGGCGCCGTGTGCGTGGAGACATAGGACGGGATCCCAATCCAGAATGCCTGGAACATCCAACACCTCCGGAAGTTCTACCCATGAAGCAAGGCCTGTTGCTTGTGAAGGTCTTCGCTCGTGAGACTCTCATGTAATACTGAGTGGGGCTATACATGCCACGGAGTCTCTGGAGTGCCGCCCTTGGGCCTCGGGGCTCCCTCCCATGTCCTACTGGCACCACTTAGCTCAGTGCTAGTGAGAAGACTAGTCTGGATGTTGGACGCGCCTGTTCATTTGATTGCTTTTTATAGTTGGTTTGCCCCCTTTTTAGTAGAATTTCGAGCTCTCGCATTTCCGGTTGCCAAGTTGGATTTCCCCTTCGTCTTCTCTCTCGCCCTTCGATCTTGACCCATGAGGAGCGGCAGTTGCCCGTTGCTCTTCCTCATGCGTCTCACGTGCGGGGGCTGGGCAGGTGTGTGCGTGCGCGTCGGGCCCGCCCTGCGCCGCAAACACACTTCGCCATGGGCCTGTCCCCCCAGGGCCTTGCCTTTTTCTTTCCTCACGAGACACTCTCAAACGTGCTTGTGGACATGCGCCTCCCCTTTAGTCTATGCCCCCCGGGTAGCACGATGTGGTGCACTAGGCCACACCTAGCTCATGCCTGAGGGCTCGTGCAAGGAAGAGCAAGGCGCCCCGCAAAGCTTTCTAACAACTTTGCAGATTTACGACGCCTCCTGAGGTTAATGGCTCCTAAAGTCAGTGGCAAGGGGCCTTCACCAGACGCCAAGAGGCGCACCCTCGTGAGACAGGAAAAAACTATGAGCGTATCAAGCTAAGTCATCTTACGTCACTCACTCGAAACATAGGGTATCATGGCATAACACAAAAATAATAAGCATAACATAGTGCCACAAGTGCCATTGTTCGTTACACGCCCTAGTAGGGCCTTCTACTTTTTTCAAAATGTAGGACAAATGAAAGGCTAAACAAAAGTGGCCCGCACGACCACAACAGCTCCCGAGGCTGGACTCCGGAGGCCTCCCGGGCTCAGCCCGAGCCTTCTTCCTGCTTCACCAGAGTGTGGCGACGAGACGATGCGCCACCTTCCTCGAAGCGAGCCCGACATCGTGGCGGCTGGTCGTAGCCGCTGCTGCTTGTGCTCTCGCTGGAGGAGGAACCGCCGTTGTTGAACGAGCCGCGGCCGTCACCAAGGGCAAGCTCACCCTCGGCGTCGTCAAAGCCATGCTCATCATCGCCGCTACCTTCTTCGGGGCAGCACCTGATGTCTACTACACAACCTTCTTCTTGTAGACGTTGTTGGGCCTCCAAGTGTAGAGGTTTGTAGGACAGTAGCCAATTTCCCTCAAGTGGATGACCTAAGGTTTATCAATCCGTAGGAGGCGTAGGATGAAGATGGTCTCTCTCAAACAACCCTGCAACCAAATAACAAAGAGTATCTTGTGTCCCCCAACACACCCAATACAATGGTAAATTGTATAGGCGCAATAGTTCGGCGAAGAGATGGTGATACATGTGGTATATGGATAGTAGATAATGGTTTTTGTAATCTGAAAATATAAAAATAGCAAGGTAACTAATGATAAAAGTGAACACAAACGGTATTGCAATGCGTTGAAACAAGGCCTAGGGTTCATACTTTCACTAGTGCAAGTTCTCTCAACAATAATAACATAACTGGATCATATAACTATCCCTCAACATGCAACAAAGAGTCACTCCAAAGTCACTAATAGCGGAGAACAAATGAAGAGATTATGGTAGGGTACGAAACCACCTCAAAGTTATTCTTTCCAATCAATCCGTTGGGCTATTCCTATAAGTGTCACAAACAGCCCTAGAGTTCGTACTAGAATAACACCTTAAGACACAAATCAACCAAAACCCTAATGTCACCTAGATACTCCAATGTCACCTCAAGTATCCGTGGGTATGATTATACGATATGCATCACACAATCTCAGATTCATCTATTCAACCAACACATAGAACCTCAAAGAGTGCCTGTCGGTGTCAAAACCGTCGGATCTCGGGTAGGGGGTCCCGAACTGTGCGTCTAGGCCGGATGGTAACAGGAGGCAAGGGACACGAAGTTTTACCTAGGCTCGGGCCCTCTTGATGGAGGTAAAACCCTACGTCCTGCTTGATTAATATTGATGATATGGGTAGTACAAGAGTAGATCTACCACGAGATCAAGGAGGCTAAACCCTAAAAGCTAGCCTATGGTATGATTGTTGTATGATGAAGTTGTCCTACGGACTAAAACCCTCCGGTTTATATAGACAACGGAGAGGGTTAGGGTTACACAAAGTCGGTTACAATGGTAGGAGATCTTGAATATCCGCATAGCCAAGCTTGCCTTCCACGCCAAGGAAAGTCCCATTCGGACACAGGACGAAGTCTTCAATCTTGTATCTTCATAGTCCTGGAGTCCGGCTGAAGGTATAGTCTGGCTATCCGAACACCCCCTAATCCAGGACTCCCTCAGTAGCCCCTGATCCAGGCTTCAATGACGACGAGTCCGGCGTGTACATTGTATTCGGCATTGCAAGGCGGGTTCCTCCTCGAAATTCTTCATAAAAGTTTGTAAACACCAAGAGTAGTGTCCGGCTCTACAAAATAAGTTTCCACGTATTGCCACAGAGAGAATAATATTAACACAAATCTAATCTGCTGACGTATTCCGCAACGTGACATCACACTACGGCCAAGCCTTTATTCGAATCGTTTTCACTTTTCCACCTCAGCGTGTTTTGTGAGGCGGTTTCCTTGGCACGTCTTGTCAAAGAAGAGAACGTGTCCTCCATTTACGGGATTCTCATCAATACGGACGTGGGTAATCCAACCGCGCCATTTATCACGGCGCTTGGGAGGCAAGCGAGTTTTACTAGGCTGGTGGGGATGAATAGTCGCATCCGCTCATATAAGGGGATAAGGATCCACCTTTTTACCTATGCCTTCTTCCTCCTTTTCCTATCCATCTTCTGCGCACCCGAGCTCCAGCGCCCAAGCCCGCACTTCCTACCTCAACCTTCTCCAATGATTTCCGGAGCGGGAGGCAAGTGGATGGTCTCCTCCGTCACGGAGGGCCATGTCAAAAGGCTAAGGAAGGCCGGATACCTGTCCAAAGACATCGCGCACCAGCTTCCTGAGGAGGGGCAGTTTCTCCCCACCCCAAGGCCCCATGAGAGGGTAGTATTTCTTCCCCACTTCCTCCGCGGACTGGGTTTTCCTCTCCACCCATTTATCCGCGGGCTCATGTTCTACTATGGCCTAGATTTCCATGATCTGGCCCCGAACTGCATCCTCAATATCTCGGCGTTTATCGTCGTGTGCGAGGCTCTCCTCTGCATCCGCCCCCATTTCGGCCTCTGGCTCAAGACCTTCAACGTCAAGCCAAAGGTGGTGCGCGGCAACCAGGCGGAGTGCGGAGGTTCCATGGCGGGCAAAATAGCCAACGTCCTATGGCTTGAGGGCTCTTTTGTGGAGACCTTGAAGGGGTGGCCGTCAGGGTGGTTTTACATCACCGAGCCACGCGATCCGAAGTGGATCGAGCCCCTGAATTCCGATCCAGACCCCCTACGCGGCTCACTTCCTGGAAGGAGACGGTCTTGTCGTGGGGCGACGAAGAAGAGGTGACCGGACTGCAAAAATGCATCCAGTCCTGGTGAACAAGCAGCTCAAGCTTGTCAACGTAGTTCAGGTCATGCTCGTCCGCCGGATCCTTCCGTGTCAAGAACGGGACTTCAATTTATGGGAGTTCAACCCGGCGCAGCACCGAACTATGAGCAGGCTCTTCTACACGACGTACGAAGATGTCTAGAAGGTTCTAACCAAAGGCGCCGAGGCTCCCACATCCGCCTCTGAAGACCGTGGATTCAGCTCGCAACGTCCTTCTGGGGAGGTAAAATATTTTCATCTTTTACAGGATGTTAAGTTTTCTTCATAGTTTGACTCTAGGCGGGATCTAAACTCCCTCACCTTTGACAGGATTGGCAGGCAAAGTCCGGACAGATTAACTGTCTGGCTCCCTTTCCCGAAGATCCAGCCCCTGATTTCCTAGTGAAGCTGCTGGTTCCGGCACCTTATGTGGTGCCGGAGAAGAAGTCCAAGAAGAAGAAGGCCACGGGGACTCGAAAGAGTTCCCGGCATATGGTGGTGTCGGACTCGTCGTCCGATGAGTCCGAGACGCACTCCTCCCGTGAAGACGAGGAGGAGGAAGAAGAAACCTCTCCCCCTCCAGCGGGGGGAGGAAAGAAGAGGAAGGCCGCCCTAGTAGGGGGGCCGAAGGGTCCAAGAAGACGAAAACCCCTCCGCCGGACTACGCACCAGACGCCGACAAGGACGAAGAGGAGTGGCCGGAAAGGGCCAAGCGTCCGGCGAAATCGTAAGTGTTCGGATACCAGAGTAACTCATGATATTCCTTTTGTTGCACAGCTTTCCCTAATGTCGAATATAATCATGTAGCCCGACCAAGGACGGGCTTGACGAGTCGTCGAGCAGCTCCCTGGACTCATCGGGCGTGAATTCAGTTCCGCCGAAGGGGCGTCGCGACACGCTCCGGGGCAAGAGGAGGTGGTCCAGGAGGAGCCGCGAGGCGACCTCCCGGACTCCAGGAGTAAAGGGGACAAGACCCCCAGGGCTCCAAGACCGTCTTTAAGCCGGACACCGCGCCAGAATCATCAACGGTTCCGGACCGCAGCAGGCGAACTCCTGCCAGGAGGAGCAAGCCTATTGAGCCGGCATCCTCCGCCCAACCGGAGGCGCCGGACAATCTGCTGGAGGTGCTTAAGGGCGCCTTCATCGATGAGGAGCACCGTACCATTATGAGTAGGGTGGTCCAGAAGGTTCAGTCCACCAAAAGCGGACTGATTGAAGCTTGTGCTAGCCTTCTAACAGGCTTCGAGGTAAGTAAAAATATGTAAAAATATTACCGCATAGAGAGTAGCCCCTGATGCTCTATTTAGCGTTCGGAAAGAAAAGACGAATAGAGGATCTATTAAATATCGTAGGAGTCTAACTAAAAAGGAGTCAATATACGTATGCAGCCTTCGCTGCTGGCCACCACCGCACAGACTGCGGAGGTGGATGCCGTGAAGCAGGGCCTCGAGCGGACCGAGCAAGAGCTCGGCCTTGCCAAACGGCAGCTCGAGGAGAAAGAAGGTAAGAGATACCTTATAGAAAAAATGCCTTTAAGAAGACGCGATTGCAAAAAATGACGGGAGTATACTTCTTATTGTAGGGGCCACAGCTGAGGTGGCGACCCTCAAGCAGGCGCTGTCCGAGGCCAAGAAGAGAGCGGCCACGGAGCGCACTGAGCAGGAGAAATTTGAGGCGCAGGTCGGTGAGGTGGAGCAAGAGCTTCAGGCTGTCATGAAAAAACATGAGAGTTTGGAGCTCGACTCAAAGACGCGAGTGTCCCAGCTTGATGTGGCCCTTAAAACTGCCAAATCTGCCAAGGCCGAAGCCCAGAAGGCCCTCCAGGAAGTGGATGCGGTGAAAAAGATAGCGGCAGGTAAGGCATTCTCTATGCAAAGAAGACATATAAAAGTAAACTACTTGTTACTTACCTAAATCCGAAGCTCTCCAGGGACATTCGCAGATCTTCCCCGCAGCGTATCCGATGCCGCCGCATTCTACCGAGTCGAGGAAGGCAGCTCGACGGAGAAGGTGTTCTGGTCTCAGTACGCTGAGGCCGGACACCCTGTGCCCTTGAGCGACCAGCTGAAGCAGCTAGTCGAGCTCCACAAGGCGGCCGAACAGGCCCTGAAGGGCTTCATAGTTCGGCTGTGGCCTGGAGAGGCCCTGCCTGGGAGCTACTTCGGACTGGTGCGGCGGCTGGTGGAGGCTTGTCCAAGGCTCGAGGTCATCAAGCGCTCCATCTGCATCGAAGGTGCCCGTAGGGCCCTTGGCCGTGCAAAGGTGCACTGGGGTAAGCTGGACGATGAGAAGCTTGTGAGGGACGGGCCACCGCCGGGGAAGGAGCATCGCATGCCCGAGAACTATTACAAGGATGTTCTGGCCGGTGCCCGCCTTATGGCGGATGAATGTACCATGGATGTAATTTTTGAATGAACTCGCTCGTGTTATCCTGTGCGCTTAAAACTTGTTCATATGCGCTAAGCAATGCTTGAATTTAAAATATTACTTTCTGTGCCGCCGTTTATCAAAAAATTGAGAGATGGCCAGTCGTCGGCTTCTGCCCCCATGCCACTAGTGCTGGGGTGTTCGGGATAAACCTGAGTGTTCTTCTTCCCATGACTGGGTCCGTCGAGGGAGGCGCTCAGCACAACGAACAAGGCAATCGGACTATAATGCTTGAACACTCTCACTTAGCCATAGAACTCTATAATTTTAAATTTCGGCGAAGCCCCTAGTATTCGGAAGACCGAGTTCGGGGCGCTATCCACGCCTTGGCCGGACAAAGCCGGTTCCTCGCTCGAAGCGGCATAAGTCTTTAAGGACTCGAAAAACCTATCGAACAGCGACCGGTCTCTCGCCTCATCATGACAGTCAGTTTTAGCTTTCTCTACTGAGGTGCTCAGCCCAGCTCAACTGGGGCACAATCGCAGTAGTTCTACTAGTGCTACCTTAGCCGATATAGCGGAACATAAGGCACCAAAACATAGGAGCCGGGCAAACCCAACTAATGACCCAAATCATGATTCGGAGCCGATGCATATAGTGCTATAAGTTCGGGGTGCCACACTTGTGAAAGTGTACGGACTTCTCACGCCATATTGATGGGTACTGAAGCCCCTGGCGTATTTTTGCCGTACCACAGTGTACGGATGCAACATGTTATTGATAAACATATATATAAAAAGAGGATAATGCAAAAAATAGACAAGAAGCTATGCATTGTTTATAGAACGGCTGCTATGAAAGCGGAATGATACAAATAGTGCGATAAGCAAAAGAAATTGGACTATTTAACATGTCCTGGCCAGGGGCAGGCTGCGGAATTGTATTAAAATCAGGTATACTGCTCGCAATAGAGACCACCTCGGAGTTCCATAATGCGGCGTGGCTTGTCTGCTTTCCTGGATCTTGCATCGTTTGTGCAGCAGTTGAATTGCCGAACGGGTCATCCGAAGTATGGAGTCCTGAGAGTAAGAGAAAAAAAGGAAAAAAAGGAATCCGGCAGCCCCTAGTGCGGTTTAAGCCGTATTTCGGGCGTGCCGTGATAGTGCCCCTTCCCCTGTGCCCATGGTATTTCAAGAGCATAGTTATGTACGTGAAGCACTGGTTTCGCTATATTGCAAGGGCTAGGGTTGGGGCCGCATTGCTACGCTAGCTCAAAACGTGCCAGTCGGTCTTGTTGTAGGGTACTCCGGGCGCGCTTGACAGTTTCCGGCTTTTTGAAGGCCGAACTGGAGAACTGCCTAGAGAGGCTGCTTTGTACTTCTGCTACGAGCGCTTCCGTGTGCTCCTCCGTTCGGACGGAGCGTTCAGTGTTCCCATTGACCGTGATTACTCCTCTAGGGCCTGGCATCTTGAGCTTGAGGTATGCATAGTGCGGTACCGCGTTGAATTTTGTGAATGCGGTTCGCCCGAGCAGTGCGGGATAGCCACTACGGAACGGGACTATTTCGAAGATTAACTCCTCGCTTTGGAAGTTATCCGGAGATCCGAAGACCACTTCCAGTGTGACTGAGCCTGTACAGTTGGCTTCTACACCTGGTATGACGCCTTTAAAGGTCGTTTTGGTGGGCTTGATCCTCGAGGGATCTATGCCCATTTTTTGCACTGTATCCTGGTAAAGCAGGTTCAGGCTGCTGCCGCCGTCCATGAGGACTCTTGTGAGATGAAATCCATCAATGATTGGGTCTAGAACCAATGCAGCAAAGCCGCCGTGACGGCTTCTAGTGGGGTGGTCCCTTCGATCAAAGGTGATCGGGCAGGAGGACCATGGGTTGAACTTTGGGGCGACTGGCTCTATCGCATATACGTCCCGTAACGCATGCTTCCGCTCCCTCTTGGGGATGTGGGTTGCGTATATCATGTTCACCGTTGGCACTTGCGGGGGAAATCCCTTCTGTCCAATGTTGTTCGGCGGTCTGGGCTTCTCCTCGTCGTCGCTATGCAGCCCCTTGTCTTTGTTTTCGGCTCTTAACTTGCCTGCCTGCTTAAACACCCAACGGTCCCTGTTGGTGTGATTGGCTGGCTTTTCGGGGGTGCCATGTATCTGGCACAAGCGGTCGAGTATTCGGTCCAAACTGGACGGGCCCTGAGTATTTCTTTTGAATGGCTTTTTCCGTTGACTGGATTTGTAGCCTCAGAATCCGGCATTAACTGTCGTATCCTCGTTGTTGTCGCTGTTAACGCGGCGCTTTTGTTTGTTCCGATGCGACCTGTCGCTTTTTTCCTTGGTATTCGAATTACCAGGGTTCTTGGTTAAATTGTTGCTACAAGCTAGCCAGCTGTCTTCTCCCACGCAAAAGCGGGTCATGAGTGTCGTGAGGGCTGCCATAGATTTTGGCTTTTCCTGTCCTAGGTGCCGGGCAAGCCACTCGTCACGGATATTATGCTTGAAGGCCGCTAAGGCCTCTGCGTCCAGACAGTTGACTATCTGGTTTTTCTTTGTTAGGAACCGTGTCCAGAATTGCCTGGGCGATTCCTCTGGCTGCTGAATTATGTGGCTTAGGTCATCGGCGTCCTGTGGTCGCACATAAGTGCCCTGGAAGTTGTCAAGGAATGCGGCTTCCAGGTCCTCCCAAGAACCGATTGAGTCTGCTGGCAAGCTGTTAAGCCAATGCCGGGCCGGTCCCTTATGTTTGAGTGGGAGGTATTTGATGGCGTGTAGATCATCACCGCGGGCCATGTGGATATGAAGGAGATAATCCTCGATCCATACCGCAGGATCTGTTGTGCCATCGTACGATTCGATGTTTACGGGTTTGAAGCCCTCAGGGATTTTATGATCCATTACTTCATCTGTGAAGCATAGTGGGTGTGCGGCGCCTCTGTATTGGGCTATATCACGATGCAGCTCGAAGGAGCTTTGTCTGTTGAGTTCGGCCCGGCCGGATTTATTGCATCCGGAGTGACGATCACCATCACGTGCCGTGGGGCGCCTGTGCGATCCGTAGATCGATCTTGTTTGCCTTGCCTTGTCCTCCAGTATGTCGCGCAGGTCAGGCGCATTTTCCTGTGCCTTAGTATGCTTGACGCGGCGTCAGGGCATGGCTTGAGTGGAGGGCCAAGAGGCCTCTCTGTCGCGGCCACGAGGTGGCCGGTCGGCCATGTCATGCGCTGGTGATGTAGGTGCTTCCTCCTCTAGTCGGGGTAGCAGCCTGCGCTTTGGGTAACTCTTGGAGGGGCGTTCGAGTTCATACTCTTCGGCCGCAAGGACTTCAGTCCATCTGTCAGCTAGAAAATCCTGATCAGCTCTAAGCTGTTGCTGCTTTTTCTTGAGGCTGCTTGCCGTGGCCATAAGCCTGTGTTTAAAACTCTCTTGTTCGGCGAGATCCTCTGGCATGACGAACTCGTCGTCATCGAGGCTTGCCTCGTCTTCGGAGGGAGGCGTATAATTATCGTCCTCAGCCTCTTGGTCCGCCGCCCTCTTGTGAGGGCTGGCTTCTCTGTCCACCCGTGCCGGAATCACCGTTTTTGCTTTGGTGGGATTTAGAGCGGCGCCGCTGATGCCGGCGCTTGGGCTGTTTCTTAGAGGTATCGTCCCCCGCTCTTCCATTGCCATCTCCATCCTTTGGAGTGTCCACCATATATATGTCATATGACGAGGTGGCCTTCCAGCGCCCTACAGGTGCTGGTTCTTGTTCGTCTCCTGCATCGTCGTCCATGCCGTTGATGTTTTCGGAGTCGAAGTCAAGCATGTCGGTTAAGTTGTCGATAGTGGCTACCAAGTGGGTGGTGGGTGGGTTTTGAATTTCTTCATTGTCCGTATTCCAACCTTGCTGACCGTAGTCCGGCCAGGGCTCTCCTGATAAAGAGAGAGACTTTAGAGAATTCAGGATGTCGCCAAAGGGCGAGTGCTGAAAGATGTCCGCGGCGGTGAACTCCATTATCGGCGCCCAATCGGATTCGATCGGCAGGGGCGTGGGGGGCTCGGAGTTCGGAGAGGAATCCGGCTCCTTGGAGTCACGGGCCATGCGGAGTGCGGGGCTGGAGTTCAGCTCGATCGCCTCTGAGATCGCAGCCCTTGAGGCAGCGTCCAACCGCTGATCCTCGGTCGGCGCAGTATGATCCGAATCAATGGTCGGGACAGTTTGTGTGCGGCCTCCAAGGCGCTGTTCAGCGGCAGAGCTATATCATGCCCATCGAGACAGTGCGGCGTGCTTGGCTGTGGCTCGAATCCATCGAAGATCAAGTCCCCGCGGATGTCAGTCGTGTAGTTTAGGCTTCCAAACCTAACCTGATGGCCGGGGGCGTAGCTTTCGATCTGCTCAAGGTGGCCAAGCGAATTGGCCTGTAGTGCAAAGCCGCCAAAGACGAAGATCTGTCCGGGGAGAAGAGTCTCACCCTGGACTGCACCGTTGTTGATGATCGAAGGAGCCATCGGGCCTAAAAGCGACGACACAGAGGAACTCTCAATGAAAGCACCAATGTCGGTGTCAAAACCGGCAGATCTCGGGTAGGGGGTCCCGAACTGTGCGTCTAGGCCGGATGGTAACAGGAGGCAAGGAACACGATGTTTTACCCAGGTTTGGGCCCTCTTGATGGAGGTAAAATCCTACATCCTGCTTGATTAATATTGATGATATGGGTAGTAAAAGAGTAGATCTACCACGAGATCAAGGAGGCTAAACCCTAAAGGCTAGCCTATGGTATGATTGTTGTATGATGAAGTTGTCCTACGGACTAAAACCCTCCGGTTTATATAGACAACGGAGAGGGTTAGGGTTACACAAAGTCAGTTACAATGGTAGGAGATCTTGAATATCCGCATCGCCAAGCTTGCCTTCCACGCCAAGGAAAGTCCCATCCGGACACGAGACGAAGTCTTCAATCTTGTATCTTCATAGTCCTGGAGTCCGGCTGAAGGTATAGTGCGGCTACCCAAACACCCCCGAATCCAGGACTCCCTCAGTGCCCCAAAGATTCTACCGGAGAGTCAAGACGAAAATGTGTGCCAACCCCTATGCATAGGTTAATGTGTCGAACCCGCAAGTTGATCACCAAAACATAGATCAAGTGGATCAAAAGAATACCCCATTGTCACCACGGGTATCCCACACAAGACATGCATCAAGTGTTCTCAAATCCTTAAAGACTCAATCCGATAAGATAACTTCAAAGGGAAAACTCAATCCATTACAAGAGAACAGAGGGGAAAAACATCATAAGATCCAACTATAATAGCAAAGCTCGCGATACATCAAGATCGTACCACCTCAAGAACACCAGAGAGAGAGAGAGATCGAACACATAGCTACTAGTACATACCCTCAGCCACGAGGGAGAACTACTCCCTCCTCGTCATGGAGAGCACCGGGATGATGAAGATGGCCACCGGAGAGGGATTCCCCCTCCGGCAGGGTGCCGGAACAGGTCTAGATTGGTTTTCGGTGGCTACGGACGCTTCTCACGGCGGAACTCCCGATCTATTCTGCTCCCCGAAGTTTTTAGGGTAGATGGGTATATATGGGAGGAAGAAGTACGTCAGGGGAGCCACGAGGGGCCCACGAGGGTGGAGGGCACGCCCAGGGGGTGGGCGCACCCCCTGCCTCATGCCTTCCTCGTTGCTTCCCTTACGTACACCCCAAGTCTTCTAGATTGCTTCCGTTCCAAAAATAAGTTCCGTGAAGTTTCAGGTCAATTGGACTCCGTTTGATTTTCCTTTTCTGTGATACTCTAAAACAAGAAAAAAACAGAAACTGGTACTGGGCTCTAGGTTAATAGGTTAGTCCCAAAAATCATATAATATAGCATATAAATGCATATAAAACATCCAAGGTTGATAATATAATAGCATGGAACAATCAAAAATTATAGATACGTTGGAGACGTATCAGCATCCCTAAGCTTAATTCCTGCTCGTCCTCGAGTAGGTTAATGATAAAAACAGAATTTTTGATGTGGAATGCTACCTAACATATTTCTCTATGTAGTTCTCTTTATTGTGGCAAGAATATTCAGATCCATGAGATTCAAGACAAAAGTTTAATATTGACATAAAAATAATAATACTTCAAGAATACTAAGAAAGCAATTATGTCTTCTCAAAATAACATGGCCAAAGAAAGTTATCCCTACAAAATCATATAGTCTGGCTATGCTCCATCTTCACCACACAAAATATTTAAATCATGCACAACCCCGATGACGAGCCAAGCAATTGTTTCATACTTTTGATGTTCTCAAACTTTTTCTATCTTCATGCAATATATGAGTGTGAGCCATGGATATAGCACTGTAGGTGGAATAGAATGGTGGTTGTGGAGAAGACAAGAAGGAGAAGATAGTCTCACATCAACTAGGCGTATCAACGGGCTATGGAGATGCCCATTAATAGATATCAATGTGAGTGAGTAGGGATTGCCATGCACCGGATGCACTAGAGCTATAAATGTATGAAAGCTCAACAAAAGAAACTAAGTGGGTGTGCATCCAACATGCTTGCTCACGAAGACCCAGGGCATTTGAGGAAGCCCATTGTTGGAATATACAAGCCAAGTTCTATAATGAAAGATTCCCACTAGTATATGAAAGTGACAACATAGGAGACTCTCTATCATGAAGATCATGGTGCTACTTTGAAGCACAAGTGTGGTAAAAGGATAGTAGCATTTCCCCTTTTTATTTTATTTTCCCTTTTTGGGCCTTACTTTTTTTGGCCTTTCTCTTTTTTTGGGACAATGCTCTATTATTGATGATCATCACACTTCTATTTTTTTACAACTCAATGATTACAACTCGATACTTAGAACAAGATATGACTCTATATGAATGCCTCCAGCGGTGTACCGGGATGTGCAATGACTCATGAGTGACATGTATGAAAGAATTATGAACGGTGGCTTTGCCAAAAATACGATGTCAACTACATGATCATGCAAAGCAATATGACAATGATGGAGCGTGTCATAATAACGGGACGGTGGAAAGTTGCATGGCAATATATCTCGGAATGGCTATGGAAATGCCATAATAGGTAGGTATGGTGGCTGTTCTGAGGAAGGTATATGGTGGGTTTCTGGTACCGACGGAAGTTGCGCGCACTACAAAAAAAAGACACATCCGTGACATTTTGGGCCGAACGAAAAAAATTCTGTCATACATATGACACTTCTATGACGATAATTGTGACAAAACCCAGTATCATCATAGATGTGGTGGGATCCTACTTGTATGACAAAAAATCAATACAGAAAATGAGATTTTTGTCCTGGGCGGGCCGGAGACGCAGCTGCATGAAATTCTTTGGGCCGTCCATGACGGAAAAAACCGTGGTAGAAGCGAGGGCGAGGAAAATTTTGGGGAGTTCCCGGTTACGGTGGGAGGTCGGGGCCGAGCGATGCGCGCTTCTCTCGTACACGTACGCACATGTGTGCAAGGAGTTGGGCTCTAACTGAACCCGAGCGATTGCACTGCAAGCTACGCGTTAGTGAACCCGATCGATCGATCGATAGCTGTTAACGGAACCTGATCGAGTGATTCCTTTGCTACTGCTGCTAACTAAAGCCGATCGATGCTGCATCTGGATCGAGTGAACAGTGGAGCGTTGCGGGGGGGGGGGGGGGGGGGGGGGTTGGATGAACAGTTCCCGGTGGGGTTGGATGAACAGGTGGATGAACAGGACCCCGTGTAGGGCTGGATCAACAGGACCACCACATGGAGGGCAGGATGAACAATAGATGGTGGAGGGCAGGATAAACAGTTGCCCGTGGAGGGGTTGTTGAACAGGAGCCCGTGGAGAGGGCTGGTTGAACAGTAGCCGGTGGAGTAGCGCGCGGTGGAGGCTAGATGAAGAGGAGCCCATGGATGAACAGTCGCAGGTGGAGGCTAGAGGAGGTCGACGGTGGATGAACAGTAGCTCGTGGCGCGGAGGGAATCGACGGTGGAGATGAACAATATCCCGTGGAGTCCTGTTTTGCGGTACGCCACACCCTCCCGATGAACAGGACCCCCATTTCGACCATAGCGCTCCAACACAAGTACGTTTCCTCCGTTTTGCGGTACGCCACACCCTTCCTAATGAACAGGACCCCCATTTCGACCGTAGGAGTTCCGTTTCCTATGTTTTGCGGTACGCCAGACCCCTCCCGATGAACAGGATCCCGTTCCGAACATAGGAGGTCCGTTTCCTCCGTTGTGCGGTACGCCAGGCCTAGTTTCCATCGCCTGTTCCGTCCAAGCCCTCCCGATGAACATGACCACGCATTCCGTTCCGACCCAGCTGGTTGGCTCCCACGCATTCCGTTGCCTCCCGATGAACACGACGCATTCCGTTGCGTCCCCATGAACACGGCGCATTTCGTTGCCTCCCCATGAACATGACGCATTCCATTTCCTCCCCATGAACACGACGACAACGTTGTTTCTCCGTTCCGACCCAGCCATGTAAACGAGCCCTGGCCGTACGTATGCGCGAGTAGGCGTTCGAGACCCCGCCCTTATGTACACATACGCGGCCGTATTTTGTTTCTTGCACCCTGGCCGTTGTATGTACGTGTACATGCTACGTGCGTGCCTCCACTACGACACGTGCGCGCCTCTACATCGACCAGTATGTACGTACACGTTCGTGACCAGAATGACAATGCTACGTATGCTTCGACCAGGTGGGTCCCGACTGTCAGGCACTTCCTTGCCTACAAAGATGTAGCTGGTGGGTCCCAACAGTCAGGGGGCGAATCATTTTCATTTTGCCCAGAAACACTTCCTTGTGTGCGAAGATATAGTTGGTGGGTCCCAGCAGTCAGGGGGAAACGTTTTTTTCGCGAAATACAGTGGCCGGTCCGGTGGGTCCCAGTTGTCAGGTGGAGGAATCATTATTTTTCACGTAATAAGGAGGCACTTCCTTGCTGCGGCCGTGGACCCAACTGTCATCCTCTCCACGTACAGTCCACGTCCGATGGAAGTCGTTCCTTAACCACGTTGACCACGCCGCGACAAGAGCACCAGGGCGGTGGACGACGGCGAGGCCTAGGAAGGGGACGACACGGAGGCAGGGAAGACTCGGCAATTGTTTCCCACGCGGAGGGGAGTACGACTGTACGAGGTTTACTAGTTCGTCTGCCGTCACCGGAGAATAATAGTAGGTGTGGGTGAGTAGACGGATGGCTAGGCCAGCAATGGGAGTACGGTCAGACGGTGAGGCCTGCGCGGCAGCACAGCCGGCCGCGAGGAGGAGGGAGCGGGCAGTCCCGCCGGCGCTTGTTTGAGCGGCTGGAGCAGGAAGAGCAGAGATTGAAGAAGCACGACGGCCGTTGGATGGACATCCAACAGTCAGTGCTTGTGCGTCAACATTTTTTTAGGAAAGCCTCAAATCTTTGGAAAATAGCATACAACACATCTGCCATTATTTCTAATAATTTACAGCCCATTTGCTAATTCTTAAGGTCTTTTCGGAGCCCATATTCTTTTTGTTATACGAAATTGTTGCAACGGTTAAAAAATTATACGAAATTTTGCATATTTCGATGTGGTCCGAACTGTTTTTAATCCCGAAATTTCTACTCACATTCAAACTGATTTTAAAAATTAAATGTATATGAATATAAAATGCAACAAATTCTCCACACATAAAAATTAATGTAATTTAAAATCTTGAAATGAAAAAAAAAAGATATTTGAAACTAATTGCCGGTTTGAGGTATTTTAAAAATGTACAAGCCATTTCTCATTACTGATGTACCATTTTCTCGGCCTGCCAAATGAAACCTCTCCTCGTCTTGAAAGATTTGCAGCACAACAGGCCTGACAAAGCGACTTACTTGGGAAATCACAAAAAAACTGGGCGGTGGTCGTGGACCCAGCTGTCAGCCTCTCCACGTACAGTACTCTTTCGATGGAAGTCGTTCCTTGACCACGTTGACCACGCCGCGCGGAGAGCACCACGGCGGTGGACGACAGTGGGGCCTAGGAAGGGGACGACATGGCAGTGGAAGCCCGCGCGGAGAGGACTACGAGGGTTTAGTGGTTCGGCTGCGGTGTGAGGCTGCCATCGCCGTAGGGCCTGGCCAGCGGTGGGAATAGTAGAGGCGGTGAGGCCTCTGCGGCAGCACAGCCGGCCATGGGAGGCAGGAGCATGCGGCATGACAGGTGCTGCTTTGGGCGGCTGGAGCAAGAAGACCAGAAGTTTAAGAAGCACTACGGCCGTTGGATGGACATCATACGGTCAATGGAGCTAGAATCGTTCATATTGACTAAGTTGACAAAGCCCTTCGTCCCCGTCAACTTAGTAGGCCCACAAGTCAGCCTCCTAGCAAGGTGGGTCCCAGCTAGCCGGGGGAGTATTCATTTTTTTGTGCGTAATAAGGAGGCACTTCCGGTGGGTCCGAGCTGACAGCGGGGGGGGACCATTTTTTGCGAAATACGGTGGCCCGTCCGGTGGGTCCCAGCAGTCAGGGGAAACGATTTTTTTTCGCAAAATACTGGTGGCCCGTCCGGTGGGTCCCCACTGTCAGGTGGAGGAATAATTATTTTGCATGTAATAAGAAGGCACTTCCTTGCCGCGGCTGTGGACCCAGCTGTCAGCCTCTCCACGTACAGTCCACGTCCTATGGAAGCCGTTCATTGACCACATTGACCACGCCGCGCCGAGAGCACTAGGGCAGTGGACGACGGCGAGGCCTAGGAAGGGGACGACGCGGAGCCGGGGAATACGCGGCAGTGGATGCCCACGCGGAGAGGAGTACGAGGGTTCACTGGTTCGGCTGCGCTGCCGTCAGCATAGAATAACAGGGGGTGTGGGTGAGTGGAGTGGAGGGATGGCCTGGCCAGCGGTGGGAGTAGTATGGGGGCGGTGAGGCCTTCGCGGCAACACAGCCGGCCACGGGAGGCAGGAGCAGGCGACACGACCGGCGCTGCTTTGGGCAGCTGGAGCAAGAAGACCAGAGGTTGAAGAAGCATGACGGCCGTTGGATGGACATCATACGACCAGTCGAGCTAGAATCGTGCATATTGACTAAGTTGACAAAGCCCTTCGTCCCCGTCAACTTAGCAGGCCCACTATACTAGGTCCCAGCTAGCAGGGGGAGTATTCATTTTTTTGTGCGTAATAAGGAGGCACTTCCTTGTGTGTGAACATATAGCTGGTGGGTCCGAGCTGTCAGCGTCGGTAACTTTTTTTCGCGAAATACAGAGGCCGTTTTGGTGGGTCCCAGATGTCAGGTGGAGGAAATCATTATTTTGCGCGTAATAAGGAGTCATTTCCTTGCGTGCAGCCATGGACCCAGCTGTCAGCCTCTCCACGTACAGTCCACTTTAGATGCATGTCGGTCATTGACCACGCCACGCCGAGAGTACCAGGGCGGTGGATGACGGCGAGGCCTTGGAAGGAACGACACGGAGGCAGGGAAGACTCGTCTGTTGTTTTTGTTTCCCACGCAGAGGGGAGTACGACTGTACGAGGGTTTACTGATTCGTCTGCCATCGCTAGAGAATAACAGCAGGTGTGGGTGAGTAAAGGGATGGCTAGGCCAGCGATGGGAGTACGGTGGGGCGGTGAGGCCTGCGCGGCAGCACAGCCGGCCGCGAGGAGGAGGGAGCAGGCAGTCCCGCCGGCGCTTGCTTGAGCGGCTGGAGCAGGAAGAGCAGGGATTGAAGACGCACGATGGCCGTTGGATGGACATCCAACAGTATACAAGCCATCTGTGGAAAGCCTCAAATCTGTGGAAAACAGCATACAACCCATCTGCCATTATTTCAAATAATTTACAGCCCATTTGCTAATTCTTACGGGGTTTTTTGGAGCCCATATTCTTTGTGTTAGCATTACAGCCCATATTGTGGCCACGGTTAAAAAATTATACGAAATTTTTCATATGTCGGTGCGGTCTGAACTGTTTTTAATCCCGAAATTTCGAGTCACATTCAGACTGATTTTAAAAATAAACGTATATCAATATAAAATCCAATAAATTGTCCACGCATAAAAATCAATGCAATTTAAAATCACGAAATGAAAAAAAGATATTTGAAAATAATTGCCGGTTTGATGTGTTTTAAAAATGTACACCCCATGTCTCATTACTGATAGGCCATTTTCTCGGCCAGCCGAATGAAGCTCTCCTTGTCTTGAAAGATTTGCAGCCCAATAGGCTTGATAAAGCGACTTACTTGACAAATCACAAAAGAACTGGGCTAGCCATTTTCAGAAAGAAAAAAAACTACTGGGCTGGTCTGTGGTAAACATAAAAGAAAAGGCTGTCGAGACAGGCCAAAGTGTCCCGCACAACCCAGTTGACACCCTGCTTCCGTCTCAAAAACAAATTAGATAAATGCCACTCCAATTATGGCGATTCATAAAAATGCCGCTGCAATTTCCAAACTTTGAAAAATGCCACTGCAATTTTTGCAAACTTTGAAAAACGCCACTACAGTTTGCAAACTTTGAAAAACGCCACTCCAGACTTCGAAAAATGCCACTAGAAATGGCATGAAATGGCATTTTTGAAAGTTTGGAAATTGCAGTGGCATTTCTCGGATACACCAGATTTGGAGTGGCATTTATCAAATTAACCCAAAAGAAAAATAACTGGGCGATCTGCTGGGTCCCTGGTGTCAGCCGCTCGTTGTGCAATTCTCTCATTTATTGACTACGTTGGACAATGGCATGGGACCCAGATGTCAGAAATCCACTAGGAGGAGCCATTTTTTATTGGCTTGAAATAAGGAAGCACTTGCTTGCGTACTGCCATGACCTTGGCGGGTCCTTGCTATCATCCTCTCCACGTACAGTACCAGTTAGTCATGCTTCAAAACTGATCGGCACGCCATTAAAAAAATAAAGGTCGATAACTAATGCGGCACCTCGGGCCAACGCGGCCAGATCGCATTTTGCACGAGAAATTACACACCATGTTTCGTTGACATGTGGTCCCGTTCCAACATATCAGTGAGACTACGGCAAGTAGTAGGAGTATTTCCGAAGGGACATGTACGCCGGGGCGCCTCTTCGTGAACCGTGGCAAACTCGCAACTGTCCACCGACTCTTCGCCTTTCCCTCTCGATTTGGAACTGCTATCGCACGCTCTTCCTCTCCCTCCTCCATTTTCCTTCAGCCCTTCACCCTTTCTTCTGACATTGTTCGATCGTCTCCTCCATGGAGGGAACAGGCCGGAAACGACCCCATTATTCTTTCCCCGATCTGAAAGATGACGTGGTGGAGGAACTCATTGGTCGGTGCGACGTCATCACCTCGGCTAGCATGGCAGGTTTATTCAAGCCCATTCTCGACTCAACTAATAACATCATTACAAAGAACCCAAGAGTCAAGGAGTGGTTTTATCTCCCCTATCTTCTTCACCATGACCCTGATGACTGACGCCGGCACGACGGAGGCCTCACCCTGTGCAAGTTGATGCCGCTTGATAATGATACGTATGATGTTAAGATGCCATCGCTTGAGGGCAAGGCTTGGGCGGGCGCAAATGGAGATTGGGTTGTTTACATTGGGTCCAACTGTGAGTGGGAACTTGTGAATATGTACACTCATCACCGGGTTCCACTTCCAAAAATCTCAGCACACTGCCCAGAGGTTGAGCACACCGGTCATGTACGCGCGTTCAAATATGATCATGGTGACTGTCTTCTACGGAAGATAGCAATTTGTCAAGTTCCCAACCACTCCTGGAATTACAACAACTATGAAGTTGTTGCTATCTTCGACAAGCTTGTTGCCATCCATAGTGGTTTGACTCGATGGACATTGCTCAAAAATAAGTTTCTGTGCACGAATGAGCACTGTGATGCAATTCAATACGAGGGCCTTGTGTTTGCTGCCACCACTTTGGCACTCTTTTTGCATGGTATGCTCGTAGTTTCAGTATGTTTGTCTTCCACCGTAATTATAATTGTTTCATCCACATGCATGCGGGTTAGCAAGTTTCCCTTTACTAATTAACCTTCTTCTTGTGTTTCGAAGGTCCTGTGAACATCCCACCACCTATACTTGAAAATTTTTATAACCAAGGGGGAGATTCCGATGGTGATGATCACGAGCAGCGCCCATATACTCTATGGTGCCTGGCAACTAATTCCGATGGATCACCTCTTCTTGTGTGTATACAGCCCACTGATGATGTTACTGTTAAGGAAGCAGGTGTCTCCCATGGTCGCAATCTCCGGACCTATTCCAACACCCGTTGCATGGTATTCGGGATGGATACTAGTGTGCTAGCGCCAACTCCTTCTCCCTGGCACAGAATTAATAGTCTTGGAGAAAACTCGCTCTTCCTTGGACAAAACTATCCGGTGATGGTGAAAGGCGATCCAACTGCTGCTGACACATTTATGAGAAGCAACTGTGTCTATACCTCGAACATTTGGGTGGTTCCCTACCCTGGTACTGATATAGTAGGCAGCTTTAGCCTGGATGATCAGTCCTGCGTTGGTCTCCAGATCGACAACGGATGGCCTGTCCCAGAGAATCACTTGTGGTTCAAAGCAAGCATTTCCAACGCCGCGGAATGGTTGAGTTGAAGTTCATTTCATGGCTTGTTATTTGTTGTGTGGTGAAAACTTTAGTATTTATAATGTATCCTCGTTGTCGACGTGGGTTGATGACCTGTTGTATGTAATAAAATGATATGCCTATGATAAACTTACTAAATTTATGAATGGCTTTCAAGTCGCTTCTCTGAGTGAGTGGTGCGACGAGGCAAAAAAATATTTTTCGAATACATAATTCTACGTGCATTGCAACAGGTTATCGTATGAGGCCAATCAGCAATAGTAGTACACTATTTGTACTAGCTTCACATGCTTCGCGCGTCGGGCATGTGTTTTTACTGTAGCCATATGTTAATGTGTTCGCTGTACGTAACCAGCACCTCGAATCCTCGATACTAGTACTATATAGTAGGAGTAAGTAGTAGGAGTAGTAGGGTGGCATGGGCCAGAACAAGCATTCACATCTAGGAGTACGGCACACGCCACCACCACGACATCCATCTAACACCATATTATTTCTTGGAGTCCGTGCTAGAGCAATCTCTTCAACCTCGTTGTTTCTCTAACTTCAGCCATCGCGCGGCGGGCGAGGTGGGGGTGAGGGAGTCCTGGATTAGGGGGTGTCCGGATGGCCGGACTATACCTTCAGCCGGACTCCTGGACTATGAAGATACAAGATTGAAGACTTCGTCCCGTGTTCGGAAGGGACTTTCCTTGGCGTGGAAGGCAAGCTTGGCGATACGGATATGTAGATCTCCTACCATTGTAACCGACTTGGCGTAACCCTAACCCTCTCCGGTGTCTATATAAACCGGAGGGTTTTAGTCCGTAGGACAACATACAGAACAACAATCATACCATAGGCTAGCTTCTAGGGTTTAGCCTCTCCGATCTCGTGGTAGATCTACTCTTGTACTACCCATATCGTCAATATTAATCAAGCAGGACGTAGGGTTTTACCTCCATCAAGAGGGCCCGAGCCTAGGTAAAACTTCGTGTCCCTTGCCTCGTGTTACCATCCGGCCTAGACGCATAGTTCGGGACCCCCTACCCGAGATCCGACGGTTTTGACACCGACATTGGTACTTTCATTGAGAGTTCCTCTGCGTCGTCGCCGTCAGGCTTGATGGCTCCTACTATCATCGATAGTGATGCGGTCTAGGATGAAACTTGTCTCCCCGGACAGATCTCTGTCTTCGAGGGCTTTGCACTGCGGGCTAATTTGCTTGGCCATCTGGGGCAGATCGAAACTATGCCCCTGGCCGTTAGGTCAGGTTTGGAAGTTTAAACTACACGGCTGACATCCGCGAGGACTTGATCTTCGACGGAGTCGAGCCACTTCCGAGCGCGCCGCACTGTCACGACGGGCATGATCTAGCTCTGCCGCCGAACTGTGCCCTGGAGGCCGCACCCGCATCGGCTTCGACCCTTAATTCGGAGCCAACTGCGCTGATCGAGGATGGGTGGTTGGACGCTGCCTCGGGGCTGCGATCCCAACGGCGATCGAGCCAAACACCAGCCCCGCACTTCGCGAGACTCGTGACTCCGAGGAGCTGGACTCCTCTCCGGACTCCGAACCCTCCGCGCACCTGCCGATCGAATCCGATTGGGCGCTGATCATGGAGTTTACTGCCGTGGACAGCTTTCAGCACTTGCCTTTCGGCGATATCCTGACGACACTAAAGTCTCTCTCTTTATCAGGAGAACCCTGGCCGGACTACGGTCAGCAAGGTTGGGATACGGACGATGAAGAAATTCAAAGCCCATCCACCACCCACTTTGTAGCCATTGTCGACGATTTAACCGACATGCTCGACTTCGACTCCGAAGACATCGACGGTATGGACGCCGATGAAGGAGACGATGAAGAGCCAGCGCCTATTGGGCCCTGGAAAGCCACCTCGTCATATGACGTGTGCATGGTGGACGCACCAAAAGATGACGAGGAGGAGCGGAAGGACGCACCGAAGGCTTGTTCCCTCGAGAAGTAGTCAAAGCGGCGACACAAGCGCCGCCCCAAATCCTTCCTGGACAGAAATAACGATCACACAGACCCGGCACTGGAGCAGGGTGAACCACTGCCGGACAACGGTAATCCAGATAATCAAACCGAACAAACAAATTTTATCAAGGATAATGGTCCGGACGACATAACACCGGACAGGCACCCGGAGCAGCAGAATGCCCGTAAAAGGCTTGTTGCCACCGCGAGGAGTCTTAAAAAGCAGAAGCAAAGGCTCAAGGCTGCACAAGACACACTCCAAATCAGATGGAGTAAAATACTCAACACAGCAGCGAGGTACGGCGACAATTGCCCCTCCAAGAGCTACCCAAAGCGGAAGCTGCTACCTGAATTCGATGAGGAGGCCTTAGACCCCCCACAACCAAATATCAAAGCAGCCACCTGGCCGGATAGATGACCCCTCTACCAACACAGAGCGGCATACAACGCCACTCACAATACAACACGCGACCCATGCAAGGGCTCGCACCCAAAGGACGGCGCAACAAGATCCATCTATGGACCACACAAGCGCGCCCTAGCATACAATGCAACACAACAAACATCCGAACAACACGGTACACCCAGCTACAGGGGTGCCGCACACCCCCTATGTTTCACTGATGAGGTGCTGGACCATGAATTTCCAGAGGGATTCAAACCCGTAAACATAGAGACATACGACGGAACAACAGACCCTAGGATCTGGATTGAGGACTACATCCTTAATATCCATATGGCTTGAGGAGATGATCTCCACACCATGAAGTACTTACCCCTCAAGCTCAAAGGCCAGCTCGTCACTGGCTTAAAGGCCTCCCCGAAAGCTCCATTGGAAGTTGGGAAGAGCTTGAAGACGCCTTTCGGGCAAATTTTCAAGGGACTTATGTCCGACCTCCGGATGTGGACGATTTGAGTCATATAACTCAACAGCCCGGAGAGTCAGCCCGAAAGCTTTGGAATAGGTTTCTTACTAAAAAGAACCAGATTGTCGACTGTCCGGACGCCGAAGCCTTGGCAGCTTTTAAGCATAGCGTCCGTGACGAATGGCTCGCCAGACACCTCGGCCAAAATAAGCCGAGAACGATGGACGCATTAACAAGCCTCATGACCCGCTTTTGCGCTGGTGAGGACAGCTGGCTAGCCAGATGCAGGACCAGCGACCCCAGTACATCTGAAGTTAGAGATGGAAACAGGAAATCACGGTGCAACAGCAATAACAAACGCCGAAATAAAGAAGACAGCACGAAGGGCACGGCAGTAAACGCCGGATTCAAAAGCTCTCGGCCAGGTCAAAAGCCGCCCCCTAAAGGCACCAGGGATGAACTGTCCAGCCTCAACAAAATTCTGGACCAAGTATGTCAGATCCATTGTACCCCTCGTAAACCTGCTAATCATACCCACAGAGAATGTTGGGTCTTCAAGCAGTCCGGCAAGCTCAACGCCGTACACAAGGGGGAGGATACACCCAGTGAAGACGAGGACGAGCCTCCCAAGCAAGACACTGGGGAACAAAAGAAATTTCCACCAGAAGTCAAAACAGTAAACGTGTTACACGTGATCAAGGGAAAAAACAATGCAGCACTCCCAGGAAAATATACCCAAGTGTCTGTCACCGCGAAGTCCTGCCACTGGTTGTCTCAACCGATCACTTTCGACCATCACGATTACTCAGCAAGTATCCGACGCGCAGGATGGGCTGCCCTGGTATTAGACCTAGTAATTAGCGGATATCACTTCACATGGGTCTTGATGGACGGTGGCAGCAATCTAAACCTAATATGTCAGGATACAATCCGCGGGATGGGGTTAGACCCAACAAAAATTCGCCATAGCAATACTACCTTTAAAGGAGTAACGCCAGGCCCAGGGGCTCGTTGTATGGGCTCCCTCCTACTACAAGTTATATTTGGCTCCCCCGATAACTTCCGCCGCGAGCATTTAACCTTCCACATCGCTCAGTTCCAAAGCGGCTATCAAGCACTGCTCGGATGCGACGCTTTCGCTCACTTTAATGCAATACCACACTATGCCTCCCTCACACTCAAGATGCCCGGTCCACGTGGCATCATTTCAGTGAACGGAAATATCAAGCGATCTCTGCGCGCCGAAGAGAGTGCGGCTGCCTTGGCAGCCGCAAACTAAAGGCGCCCGGACCAGCGAAAGCATCCAATAGGTCGTCAAGACCTCAGACACAACTAATCAAGT